>NC_080035.1:1664994-1903200 GCF_030020395.1 Manis pentadactyla
CCTATGGCTAGGGCAGCTTAATTCAAACGTCTGCAATGGAAATTTTTCTGGGGTCACTGAGATCAATCTTCACTATCTAACACTTTCAGTTGCTTTCTCCAAATTCATACACCGTGGAATGCCCAAACGTATGTTTGCATGGTGTCCTCTCGGAATCCAGCTTAAGTCTGAAACATACGTGTGCTGAGAGTAGGACTTGCAACAACTTTTAGGGAAGAGGCTGTTGGAGTCCTTCATCTGATCATCCTTTCATCAGAACAAAGCGTTTCTCTGGGCCACAACTCTATCAGCCTGAACTGACCACGTGCATCACACCACTCTCATGATCTACATGGAGAAACCATCCTTTGCTGTGTTTCTAAAGCTAAATGCTTAAGGGCAGCCCTAAGACCTCTGCATTCAAGCACACTGAAGAAGGCCTTTCATGCTTGGATCTTTCGTCCAAAGACTTGGAATCATGCGGGAGGCCCTGGTTTCCTGTAGGTGCAAGAAGAGGATGCAAAAGGCCACGTCATCCCTTTGCTAGCAATGCCATGATGACGCCTTAGCTGTAAAGTGTCCGAAACCGCTGCAGGAGAGCCTTATGCCAGACTTTGAAATAGGAAACATTCCACCGTGCACTGAGGAGACCCTCCCTGAGAGAACACAAGGTTGCTTTCGCCTTGCATGCAATTTGCTCCTATGTGGTATGGAAACCAGTAAACGTTGTAGTGAAAGGCTGTATTCTCTATACGTCCTCTATCTCAAAGACATAAGTGGGCCTGGAACAGGCATTCCCACTAGCCACACGGGAAGTTAGAGTAGATGCTCTGAAATAAACGTAGTGGAGGCAAGTCAGCTTTGGATTCAGCTTATGTGGGTGAAAGGAAGCAGCGCAGAACGCTCCATTCAAGGAATCATTGACATCGTTGCACTGGATGCTGAAACAGCACCCAATGTGTTTTCCGTGTCTGTCCTGTGTGCCTGCACTCTAAGCACCTGAGTGAAGTCTGCTGTGTGGAGCTGTCTTCAGCTGAGCAGCAGATGCTTCGCTTGTGCGGCCAATCGCATGCGGCCTTGCTGTGGAAGACTTTCTGTAAGAAAAATTCCCGCGTACAACCAATTCTTCTTGCAGTGTGATTTCAGTGTCTGTCTTGGGTGGCTGCACTCTGAGCGACTGGGCGATTTATCCGGTGTAGTACTCTCTTTTGCTGAGCGGCGGCACGCCCTCGCTTGTTTTGCCATTCAAGTGAAGCCTTGCTGAAGAAGGCCGGCTGTCAGAAGAATTCCCGCATACAACGAATTTACCTAGAAATTCTCAAAAGTGGCGTTTTCCTGCTACTTCCCGGCTGCTTCAGAGGGGCCCAGGTTGTCTGGGTGGTATGGAAGCCGGTCTCCCATGCCACAGTCTGAGCTTTGTAACCTGAGTGCCCATTTTTTAATCCCCAGGCATCATGTAAGCAACAGGTGTGTGCAAGCTTCTCCAAAGCGTGGTGGTGATGAGGCCCCAAACCTCAGAGCTGTTGTCCTGCAGAGAAGGCTCTGGGACTGTCTCAGATCATGTGGTTTCCTACTCAGCCATATTCAGAAAGGCAGCCAAACACTGCTGTGAAAATTAGAGCTTCTTGTATATACTTATACTCCCAGATATGAGAATACTGTGAAGAGGCCTTCTGCCCAGCCTCAGGGGAAGAGGCAAAGAAAGCTGCTTTCTGCACAGCATTGGAAGCACGACGGGTGGGCGTTCTGTTCAACAGGTGAAAAGCAGGGAGGACCAGGAGCCTCAGGCGAGTAAGCTCCTCCTATGGCTAGGGCAGCTTAATTCAAACGTCTGCAATGGAAATTTTTCTGGGGTCACTGAGATCAATCTTCACTATCTAACACTTTCAGTTGCTTTCTCCAAATTCATACACCGTGGAATGCCCAAACGTATGTTTGCATGGTGTCCTCTCGGAATCCAGCTTAAGTCTGAAACATACGTGTGCTGAGAGTAGGACTTGCAACAACTTTTAGGGAAGAGGCTGTTGGAGTCCTTCATCTGATCATCCTTTCATCAGAACAAAGCGTTTCTCTGGGCCACAACTCTATCAGCCTGAACTGACCACGTGCATCACACCACTCTCATGATCTACATGGAGAAACCATCCTTTGCTGTGTTTCTAAAGCTAAATGCTTAAGGGCAGCCCTAAGACCTCTGCATTCAAGCACACTGAAGAAGGCCTTTCATGCTTGGATCTTTCGTCCAAAGACTTGGAATCATGCGGGAGGCCCTGGTTTCCTGTAGGTGCAAGAAGAGGATGCAAAAGGCCACGTCATCCCTTTGCTAGCAATGCCATGATGACGCCTTAGCTGTAAAGTGTCCGAAACCGCTGCAGGAGAGCCTTATGCCAGACTTTGAAATAGGAAACATTCCACCGTGCACTGAGGAGACCCTCCCTGAGAGAACACAAGGTTGCTTTCGCCTTGCATGCAATTTGCTCCTATGTGGTATGGAAACCAGTAAACGTTGTAGTGAAAGGCTGTATTCTCTATACGTCCTCTATCTCAAAGACATAAGTGGGCCTGGAACAGGCATTCCCACTAGCCACACGGGAAGTTAGAGTAGATGCTCTGAAATAAACGTAGTGGAGGCAAGTCAGCTTTGGATTCAGCTTATGTGGGTGAAAGGAAGCAGCGCAGAACGCTCCATTCAAGGAATCATTGACATCGTTGCACTGGATGCTGAAACAGCACTCAATGTGTTTTCCGTGTCTGTCCTGTGTGCCTGCACTCTAAGCACCTGAGTGAAGTCTGCTGTGTGGAGCTGTCTTCAG
This sequence comes from Manis pentadactyla, assembly GCF_030020395.1. Classification (NCBI taxonomy): domain Eukaryota; kingdom Metazoa; phylum Chordata; class Mammalia; order Pholidota; family Manidae; genus Manis; species Manis pentadactyla. The sequence continues at coordinate 1,667,787 of NC_080035.1, forward strand.
CTGAGCAGCAGATGCTTCGCTTGTGCGGCCAATCGCATGCGGCCTTGCTGTGGAAGACTTTCTGTAAGAAAAATTCCCGCGTACAACCAATTCTTCTTGCAGTGTGATTTCAGTGTCTGTCTTGGGTGGCTGCACTCTGAGCGACTGGGCGATTTATCCGGTGTAGTACTCTCTTTTGCTGAGCGGCGGCACGCCCTCGCTTGTTTTGCCATTCAAGTGAAGCCTTGCTGAAGAAGGCCGGCTGTCAGAAGAATTCCCGCATACAACGAATTTACCTAGAAATTCTCAAAAGTGGCGTTTTCCTGCTACTTCCCGGCTGCTTCAGAGGGGCCCAGGTTGTCTGGGTGGTATGGAAGCCGGTCTCCCATGCCACAGTCTGAGCTTTGTAACCTGAGTGCCCATTTTTTAATCCCCAGGCATCATGTAAGCAACAGGTGTGTGCAAGCTTCTCCAAAGCGTGGTGGTGATGAGGCCCCAAACCTCAGAGCTGTTGTCCTGCAGAGAAGGCTCTGGGACTGTCTCAGATCATGTGGTTTCCTACTCAGCCATATTCAGAAAGGCAGCCAAACACTGCTGTGAAAATTAGAGCTTCTTGTATATACGTATACTCCCAGATATGAGAATACTGTGAAGAGGCCTTCTGCCCAGCCTCAGGGGAAGAGGCAAAGAAAGCTGCTTTCTGCACAGCATTGGAAGCACGACGGGTGGGCGTTCTGTTCAACAGGTGAAAAGCAGGGAGGACCAGGAGCCTCAGGCGAGTAAGCTCCTCCTATGGCTAGGGCAGCTTAATTCAAACGTCTGCAATGGAAATTTTTCTGGGGTCACTGAGATCAATCTTCACTATCTAACACTTTCAGTTGCTTTCTCCAAATTCATACACCGTGGAATGCCCAAACGTATGTTTGCATGGTGTCCTCTCGGAATGCAGCTTAAGTCTGAAACATACGTGTGCTGAGAGTAGGACTTGCAACAACTTTTAGGGAAGAGGCTGTTGGAGTCCTTCATCTGATCATCCTTTCATCAGAACAAAGCGTTTCTCTGGGCCACAACTCTATCAGCCTGAACTGACCACGTGCATCACACCACTCTCATGATCTACATGGAGAAACCATCCTTTGCTGTGTTTCTAAAGCTAAATGCTTAAGGGCAGCCCTAAGACCTCTGCATTCAAGCACACTGAAGAAGGCCTTTCATGCTTGGATCTTTCGTCCAAAGACTTGGAATCATGCGGGAGGCCCTGGTTTCCTGTAGGTGCAAGAAGAGGATGCAAAAGGCCACGTCATCCCTTTGCTAGCAATGCCATGATGACGCCTTAGCTGTAAAGTGTCCGAAACCGCTGCAGGAGAGCCTTATGCCAGACTTTGAAATAGGAAACATTCCACCGTGCACTGAGGAGACCCTCCCTGAGAGAACACAAGGTTGCTTTCGCCTTGCATGCAATTTGCTCCTATGTGGTATGGAAACCAGTAAACGTTGTAGTGAAAGGCTGTATTCTCTATACGTCCTCTATCTCAAAGACATAAGTGGGCCTGGAACAGGCATTCCCACTAGCCACACGGGAAGTTAGAGTAGATGCTCTGAAATAAACGTAGTGGAGGCAAGTCAGCTTTGGATTCAGCTTATGTGGGTGAAAGGAAGCAGCGCAGAACGCTCCATTCAAGGAATCATTGACATCGTTGCACTGGATGCTGAAACAGCACCCAATGTGTTTTCCGTGTCTGTCCTGTGTGCCTGCACTCTAAGCACCTGAGTGAAGTCTGCTGTGTGGAGCTGTCTTCAGCTGAGCAGCAGATGCTTCGCTTGTGCGGCCAATCGCATGCGGCCTTGCTGTGGAAGACTTTCTGTAAGAAAAATTCCCGCGTACAACCAATTCTTCTTGCAGTGTGATTTCAGTGTCTGTCTTGGGTGGCTGCACTCTGAGCGACTGGGCGATTTATCCGGTGTAGTACTCTCTTTTGCTGAGCGGCGGCACGCCCTCGCTTGTTTTGCCATTCAAGTGAAGCCTTGCTGAAGAAGGCCGGCTGTCAGAAGAATTCCCGCATACAACGAATTTACCTAGAAATTCTCAAAAGTGGCGTTTTCCTGCTACTTCCCGGCTGCTTCAGAGGGGCCCAGGTTGTCTGGGTGGTATGGAAGCCGGTCTCCCATGCCACAGTCTGAGCTTTGTAACCTGAGTGCCCATTTTTTAATCCCCAGGCATCATGTAAGCAACAGGTGTGTGCAAGCTTCTCCAAAGCGTGGTGGTGATGAGGCCCCAAACCTCAGAGCTGTTGTCCTGCAGAGAAGGCTCTGGGACTGTCTCAGATCATGTGGTTTCCTACTCAGCCATATTCAGAAAGGCAGCCAAACACTGCTGTGAAAATTAGAGCTTCTTGTATATACTTATACTCCCAGATATGAGAATACTGTGAAGAGGCCTTCTGCCCAGCCTCAGGGGAAGAGGCAAAGAAAGCTGCTTTCTGCACAGCATTGGAAGCACGACGGGTGGGCGTTCTGTTCAACAGGTGAAAAGCAGGGAGGACCAGAAGCCTCAGGCGAGTAAGCTCCTCCTATGGCTAGGGCAGCTTAATTCAAACGTCTGCAATGGAAATTTTTCTGGGGTCACTGAGATCAATCTTCACTATCTAACACTTTCAGTTGCTTTCTCCAAATTCATACACCGTGGAATGCCCAAACGTATGTTTGCATGGTGTCCTCTCGGAATGCAGCTTAAGTCTGAAACATACGTGTGCTGAGAGTAGGACTTGCAACAACTTTTAGGGAAGAGGCTGTTGGAGTCCTTCATCTGATCATCCTTTCATCAGAACAAAGCGTTTCTCTGGGCCACAACTCTATCAGCCTGAACTGACCACGTGCATCACACCACTCTCATGATCTACATGGAGAAACCATCCTTTGCTGTGTTTCTAAAGCTAAATGCTTAAGGGCAGCCCTAAGACCTCTGCATTCAAGCACACTGAAGAAGGCCTTTCATGCTTGGATCTTTCGTCCAAAGACTTGGAATCATGCGGGAGGCCCTGGTTTCCTGTAGGTGCAAGAAGAGGATGCAAAAGGCCACGTCATCCCTTTGCTAGCAATGCCATGATGACGCCTTAGCTGTAAAGTGTCCGAAACCGCTGCAGGAGAGCCTTATGCCAGACTTTGAAATAGGAAACATTCCACCGTGCACTGAGGAGACCCTCCCTGAGAGAACACAAGGTTGCTTTCGCCTTGCATGCAATTTGCTCCTATGTGGTATGGAAACCAGTAAACGTTGTAGTGAAAGGCTGTATTCTCTATACGTCCTCTATCTCAAAGACATAAGTGGGCCTGGAACAGGCATTCCCACTAGCCACACGGGAAGTTAGAGTAGATGCTCTGAAATAAACGTAGTGGAGGCAAGTCAGCTTTGGATTCAGCTTATGTGGGTGAAAGGAAGCAGCGCAGAACGCTCCATTCAAGGAATCATTGACATCGTTGCACTGGATGCTGAAACAGCACCCAATGTGTTTTCCGTGTCTGTCCTGTGTGCCTGCACTCTAAGCACCTGAGTGAAGTCTGCTGTGTGGAGCTGTCTTCAGCTGAGCAGCAGATGCTTCGCTTGTGCGGCCAATCGCATGCGGCCTTGCTGTGGAAGACTTTCTGTAAGAAAAATTCCCGCGTACAACCAATTCTTCTTGCAGTGTGATTTCAGTGTCTGTCTTGGGTGGCTGCACTCTGAGCGACTGGGCGATTTATCCGGTGTAGTACTCTCTTTTGCTGAGCGGCGGCATGCCCTCGCTTGTTTTGCCATTCAAGTGAAGCCTTGCTGAAGAAGGCCGGCTGTCAGAAGAATTCCCGCATACAACGAATTTACCTAGAAATTCTCAAAAGTGGCGTTTTCCTGCTACTTCCCGGCTGCTTCAGAGGGGCCCAGGTTGTCTGGGTGGTATGGAAGCCGGTCTCCCATGCCACAGTCTGAGCTTTGTAACCTGAGTGCCCATTTTTTAATCCCCAGGCATCATGTAAGCAACAGGTGTGTGCAAGCTTCTCCAAAGCGTGGTGGTGATGAGGCCCCAAACCTCAGAGCTGTTGTCCTGCAGAGAAGGCTCTGGGACTGTCTCAGATCATGTGGTTTCCTACTCAGCCATATTCAGAAAGGCAGCCAAACACTGCTGTGAAAATTAGAGCTTCTTGTATATACTTATACTCCCAGATATGAGAATACTGTGAAGAGGCCTTCTGCCCAGCCTCAGGGGAAGAGGCAAAGAAAGCTGCTTTCTGCACAGCATTGGAAGCACGACGGGTGGGCGTTCTGTTCAACAGGTGAAAAGCAGGGAGGACCAGGAGCCTCAGGCGAGTAAGCTCCTCCTATGGCTAGGGCAGCTTAATTCAAACGTCTGCAATGGAAATTTTTCTGGGGTCACTGAGATCAATCTTCACTATCTAACACTTTCAGTTGCTTTCTCCAAATTCATACACCGTGGAATGCCCAAACGTATGTTTGCATGGTGTCCTCTCGGAATCCAGCTTAAGTCTGAAACATACGTGTGCTGAGAGTAGGACTTGCAACAACTTTTAGGGAAGAGGCTGTTGGAGTCCTTCATCTGATCATCCTTTCATCAGAACAAAGCGTTTCTCTGGGCCACAACTCTATCAGCCTGAACTGACCACGTGCATCACACCACTCTCATGATCTACATGGAGAAACCATCCTTTGCTGTGTTTCTAAAGCTAAATGCTTAAGGGCAGCCCTAAGACCTCTGCATTCAAGCACACTGAAGAAGGCCTTTCATGCTTGGATCTTTCGTCCAAAGACTTGGAATCATGCGGGAGGCCCTGGTTTCCTGTAGGTGCAAGAAGAGGATGCAAAAGGCCACGTCATCCCTTTGCTAGCAATGCCATGATGACGCCTTAGCTGTAAAGTGTCCGAAACCGCTGCAGGAGAGCCTTATGCCAGACTTTGAAATAGGAAACATTCCACCGTGCACTGAGGAGACCCTCCCTGAGAGAACACAAGGTTGCTTTCGCCTTGCATGCAATTTGCTCCTATGTGGTATGGAAACCAGTAAACGTTGTAGTGAAAGGCTGTATTCTCTATACGTCCTCTATCTCAAAGACATAAGTGGGCCTGGAACAGGCATTCCCACTAGCCACACGGGAAGTTAGAGTAGATGCTCTGAAATAAACGTAGTGGAGGCAAGTCAGCTTTGGATTCAGCTTATGTGGGTGAAAGGAAGCAGCGCAGAACGCTCCATTCAAGGAATCATTGACATCGTTGCACTGGATGCTGAAACAGCACTCAATGTGTTTTCCGTGTCTGTCCTGTGTGCCTGCACTCTAAGCACCTGAGTGAAGTCTGCTGTGTGGAGCTGTCTTCAGCTGAGCAGCAGATGCTTCGCTTGTGCGGCCAATCGCATGCGGCCTTGCTGTGGAAGACTTTCTGTAAGAAAAATTCCCGCGTACAACCAATTCTTCTTGCAGTGTGATTTCAGTGTCTGTCTTGGGTGGCTGCACTCTGAGCGACTGGGCGATTTATCCGGTGTAGTACTCTCTTTTGCTGAGCGGCGGCACGCCCTCGCTTGTTTTGCCATTCAAGTGAAGCCTTGCTGAAGAAGGCCGGCTGTCAGAAGAATTCCCGCATACAACGAATTTACCTAGAAATTCTCAAAAGTGGCGTTTTCCTGCTACTTCCCGGCTGCTTCAGAGGGGCCCAGGTTGTCTGGGTGGTATGGAAGCCGGTCTCCCATGCCACAGTCTGAGCTTTGTAACCTGAGTGCCCATTTTTTAATCCCCAGGCATCATGTAAGCAACAGGTGTGTGCAAGCTTCTCCAAAGCGTGGTGGTGATGAGGCCCCAAACCTCAGAGCTGTTGTCCTGCAGAGAAGGCTCTGGGACTGTCTCAGATCATGTGGTTTCCTACTCAGCCATATTCAGAAAGGCAGCCAAACACTGCTGTGAAAATTAGAGCTTCTTGTATATACGTATACTCCCAGATATGAGAATACTGTGAAGAGGCCTTCTGCCCAGCCTCAGGGGAAGAGGCAAAGAAAGCTGCTTTCTGCACAGCATTGGAAGCACGACGGGTGGGCGTTCTGTTCAACAGGTGAAAAGCAGGGAGGACCAGGAGCCTCAGGCGAGTAAGCTCCTCCTATGGCTAGGGCAGCTTAATTCAAACGTCTGCAATGGAAATTTTTCTGGGGTCACTGAGATCAATCTTCACTATCTAACACTTTCAGTTGCTTTCTCCAAATTCATACACCGTGGAATGCCCAAACGTATGTTTGCATGGTGTCCTCTCGGAATGCAGCTTAAGTCTGAAACATACGTGTGCTGAGAGTAGGACTTGCAACAACTTTTAGGGAAGAGGCTGTTGGAGTCCTTCATCTGATCATCCTTTCATCAGAACAAAGCGTTTCTCTGGGCCACAACTCTATCAGCCTGAACTGACCACGTGCATCACACCACTCTCATGATCTACATGGAGAAACCATCCTTTGCTGTGTTTCTAAAGCTAAATGCTTAAGGGCAGCCCTAAGACCTCTGCATTCAAGCACACTGAAGAAGGCCTTTCATGCTTGGATCTTTCGTCCAAAGACTTGGAATCATGCGGGAGGCCCTGGTTTCCTGTAGGTGCAAGAAGAGGATGCAAAAGGCCACGTCATCCCTTTGCTAGCAATGCCATGATGACGCCTTAGCTGTAAAGTGTCCGAAACCGCTGCAGGAGAGCCTTATGCCAGACTTTGAAATAGGAAACATTCCACCGTGCACTGAGGAGACCCTCCCTGAGAGAACACAAGGTTGCTTTCGCCTTGCATGCAATTTGCTCCTATGTGGTATGGAAACCAGTAAACGTTGTAGTGAAAGGCTGTATTCTCTATACGTCCTCTATCTCAAAGACATAAGTGGGCCTGGAACAGGCATTCCCACTAGCCACACGGGAAGTTAGAGTAGATGCTCTGAAATAAACGTAGTGGAGGCAAGTCAGCTTTGGATTCAGCTTATGTGGGTGAAAGGAAGCAGCGCAGAACGCTCCATTCAAGGAATCATTGACATCGTTGCACTGGATGCTGAAACAGCACCCAATGTGTTTTCCGTGTCTGTCCTGTGTGCCTGCACTCTAAGCACCTGAGTGAAGTCTGCTGTGTGGAGCTGTCTTCAGCTGAGCAGCAGATGCTTCGCTTGTGCGGCCAATCGCATGCGGCCTTGCTGTGGAAGACTTTCTGTAAGAAAAATTCCCGCGTACAACCAATTCTTCTTGCAGTGTGATTTCAGTGTCTGTCTTGGGTGGCTGCACTCTGAGCGACTGGGCGATTTATCCGGTGTAGTACTCTCTTTTGCTGAGCGGCGGCACGCCCTCGCTTGTTTTGCCATTCAAGTGAAGCCTTGCTGAAGAAGGCCGGCTGTCAGAAGAATTCCCGCATACAACGAATTTACCTAGAAATTCTCAAAAGTGGCGTTTTCCTGCTACTTCCCGGCTGCTTCAGAGGGGCCCAGGTTGTCTGGGTGGTATGGAAGCCGGTCTCCCATGCCACAGTCTGAGCTTTGTAACCTGAGTGCCCATTTTTTAATCCCCAGGCATCATGTAAGCAACAGGTGTGTGCAAGCTTCTCCAAAGCGTGGTGGTGATGAGGCCCCAAACCTCAGAGCTGTTGTCCTGCAGAGAAGGCTCTGGGACTGTCTCAGATCATGTGGTTTCCTACTCAGCCATATTCAGAAAGGCAGCCAAACACTGCTGTGAAAATTAGAGCTTCTTGTATATACTTATACTCCCAGATATGAGAATACTGTGAAGAGGCCTTCTGCCCAGCCTCAGGGGAAGAGGCAAAGAAAGCTGCTTTCTGCACAGCATTGGAAGCACGACGGGTGGGCGTTCTGTTCAACAGGTGAAAAGCAGGGAGGACCAGGAGCCTCAGGCGAGTAAGCTCCTCCTATGGCTAGGGCAGCTTAATTCAAACGTCTGCAATGGAAATTTTTCTGGGGTCACTGAGATCAATCTTCACTATCTAACACTTTCAGTTGCTTTCTCCGAATTCATACACCGTGGAATGCCCAAACGTATGTTTGCATGGTGTCCTCTCGGAATCCAGCTTAAGTCTGAAACATACGTGTGCTGAGAGTAGGACTTGCAACAACTTTTAGGGAAGAGGCTGTTGGAGTCCTTCATCTGATCATCCTTTCATCAGAACAAAGCGTTTCTCTGGGCCACAACTCTATCAGCCTGAACTGACCACGTGCATCACACCACTCTCATGATCTACATGGAGAAACCATCCTTTGCTGTGTTTCTAAAGCTAAATGCTTAAGGGCAGCCCTAAGACCTCTGCATTCAAGCACACTGAAGAAGGCCTTTCATGCTTGGATCTTTCGTCCAAAGACTTGGAATCATGCGGGAGGCCCTGGTTTCCTGTAGGTGCAAGAAGAGGATGCAAAAGGCCACGTCATCCCTTTGCTAGCAATGCCATGATGACGCCTTAGCTGTAAAGTGTCCGAAACCGCTGCAGGAGAGCCTTATGCCAGACTTTGAAATAGGAAACATTCCACCGTGCACTGAGGAGACCCTCCCTGAGAGAACACAAGGTTGCTTTCGCCTTGCATGCAATTTGCTCCTATGTGGTATGGAAACCAGTAAACGTTGTAGTGAAAGGCTGTATTCTCTATACGTCCTCTATCTCAAAGACATAAGTGGGCCTGGAACAGGCATTCCCACTAGCCACACGGGAAGTTAGAGTAGATGCTCTGAAATAAACGTAGTGGAGGCAAGTCAGCTTTGGATTCAGCTTATGTGGGTGAAAGGAAGCAGCGCAGAACGCTCCATTTAAGGAATCATTGACATCGTTGCACTGGATGCTGAAACAGCACCCAATGTGTTTTCCGTGTCTGTCCTGTGTGCCTGCACTCTAAGCACCTGAGTGAAGTCTGCTGTGTGGAGCTGTCTTCAGCTGAGCAGCAGATGCTTCGCTTGTGCGGCCAATCGCATGCGGCCTTGCTGTGGAAGACTTTCTGTAAGAAAAATTCCCGCGTACAACCAATTCTTCTTGCAGTGTGATTTCAGTGTCTGTCTTGGGTGGCTGCACTCTGAGCGACTGGGCGATTTATCCTGTGTAGTACTCTCTTTTGCTGAGCGGCGGCACGCCCTCGCTTGTTTTGCCATTCAAGTGAAGCCTTGCTGAAGAAGGCCGGCTGTCAGAAGAATTCCCGCATACAACGAATTTACCTAGAAATTCTCAAAAGTGGCGTTTTCCTGCTACTTCCCGGCTGCTTCAGAGGGGCCCAGGTTGTCTGGGTGGTATGGAAGCCGGTCTCCCATGCCACAGTCTGAGCTTTGTAACCTGAGTGCCCATTTTTTAATCCCCAGGCATCATGTAAGCAACAGGTGTGTGCAAGCTTCTCCAAAGCGTGGTGGTGATGAGGCCCCAAACCTCAGAGCTGTTGTCCTGCAGAGAAGGCTCTGGGACTGTCTCAGATCATGTGGTTTCCTACTCAGCCATATTCAGAAAGGCAGCCAAACACTGCTGTGAAAATTAGAGCTTCTTGTATATACTTATACTCCCAGATATGAGAATACTGTGAAGAGGCCTTCTGCCCAGCCTCAGGGGAAGAGGCAAAGAAAGCTGCTTTCTGCACAGCATTGGAAGCACGACGGGTGGGCGTTCTGTTCAACAGGTGAAAAGCAGGGAGGACCAGGAGCCTCAGGCGAGTAAGCTCCTCCTATGGCTAGGGCAGCTTAATTCAAACGTCTGCAATGGAAATTTTTCTGGGGTCACTGAGATCAATCTTCACTATCTAACACTTTCAGTTGCTTTCTCCAAATTCATACACCGTGGAATGCCCAAACGTATGTTTGCATGGTGTCCTCTCGGAATCCAGCTTAAGTCTGAAACATACGTGTGCTGAGAGTAGGACTTGCAACAACTTTTAGGGAAGAGGCTGTTGGAGTCCTTCATCTGATCATCCTTTCATCAGAACAAAGCGTTTCTCTGGGCCACAACTCTATCAGCCTGAACTGACCACGTGCATCACACCACTCTCATGATCTACATGGAGAAACCATCCTTTGCTGTGTTTCTAAAGCTAAATGCTTAAGGGCAGCCCTAAGACCTCTGCATTCAAGCACACTGAAGAAGGCCTTTCATGCTTGGATCTTTCGTCCAAAGACTTGGAATCATGCGGGAGGCCCTGGTTTCCTGTAGGTGCAAGAAGAGGATGCAAAAGGCCACGTCATCCCTTTGCTAGCAATGCCATGATGACGCCTTAGCTGTAAAGTGTCCGAAACCGCTGCAGGAGAGCCTTATGCCAGACTTTGAAATAGGAAACATTCCACCGTGCACTGAGGAGACCCTCCCTGAGAGAACACAAGGTTGCTTTCGCCTTGCATGCAATTTGCTCCTATGTGGTATGGAAACCAGTAAACGTTGTAGTGAAAGGCTGTATTCTCTATACGTCCTCTATCTCAAAGACATAAGTGGGCCTGGAACAGGCATTCCCACTAGCCACACGGGAAGTTAGAGTAGATGCTCTGAAATAAACGTAGTGGAGGCAAGTCAGCTTTGGATTCAGCTTATGTGGGTGAAAGGAAGCAGCGCAGAACGCTCCATTCAAGGAATCATTGACATCGTTGCACTGGATGCTGAAACAGCACCCAATGTGTTTTCCGTGTCTGTCCTGTGTGCCTGCACTCTAAGCACCTGAGTGAAGTCTGCTGTGTGGAGCTGTCTTCAGCTGAGCAGCAGATGCTTCGCTTGTGCGGCCAATCGCATGCGGCCTTGCTGTGGAAGACTTTCTGTAAGAAAAATTCCCGCGTACAACCAATTCTTCTTGCAGTGTGATTTCAGTGTCTGTCTTGGGTGGCTGCACTCTGAGCGACTGGGCGATTTATCCTGTGTAGTACTCTCTTTTGCTGAGCGGCGGCACGCCCTCGCTTGTTTTGCCATTCAAGTGAAGCCTTGCTGAAGAAGGCCGGCTGTCAGAAGAATTCCCGCATACAACGAATTTACCTAGAAATTCTCAAAAGTGGCGTTTTCCTGCTACTTCCCGGCTGCTTCAGAGGGGCCCAGGTTGTCTGGGTGGTATGGAAGCCGGTCTCCCATGCCACAGTCTGAGCTTTGTAACCTGAGTGCCCATTTTTTAATCCCCAGGCATCATGTAAGCAACAGGTGTGTGCAAGCTTCTCCAAAGCGTGGTGGTGATGAGGCCCCAAACCTCAGAGCTGTTGTCCTGCAGAGAAGGCTCTGGGACTGTCTCAGATCATGTGATTTCCTACTCAGCCATATTCAGAAAGGCAGCCAAACACTGCTGTGAAAATTAGAGCTTCTTGTATATACTTATACTCCCAGATATGAGAATACTGTGAAGAGGCCTTCTGCCCAGCCTCAGGGGAAGAGGCAAAGAAAGCTGCTTTCTGCACAGCATTGGAAGCACGACGGGTGGGCGTTCTGTTCAACAGGTGAAAAGCAGGGAGGACCAGGAGCCTCAGGCGAGTAAGCTCCTCCTATGGCTAGGGCAGCTTAATTCAAACGTCTGCAATGGAAATTTTTCTGGGGTCACTGAGATCAATCTTCACTATCTAACACTTTCAGTTGCTTTCTCCAAATTCATACACCGTGGAATGCCCAAACGTATGTTTGCATGGTGTCCTCTCGGAATCCAGCTTAAGTCTGAAACATACGTGTGCTGAGAGTAGGACTTGCAACAACTTTTAGGGAAGAGGCTGTTGGAGTCCTTCATCTGATCATCCTTTCATCAGAACAAAGCGTTTCTCTGGGCCACAACTCTATCAGCCTGAACTGACCACGTGCATCACACCACTCTCATGATCTACATGGAGAAACCATCCTTTGCTGTGTTTCTAAAGCTAAATGCTTAAGGGCAGCCCTAAGACCTCTGCATTCAAGCACACTGAAGAAGGCCTTTCATGCTTGGATCTTTCGTCCAAAGACTTGGAATCATGCGGGAGGCCCTGGTTTCCTGTAGGTGCAAGAAGAGGATGCAAAAGGCCACGTCATCCCTTTGCTAGCAATGCCATGATGACGCCTTAGCTGTAAAGTGTCCGAAACCGCTGCAGGAGAGCCTTATGCCAGACTTTGAAATAGGAAACATTCCACCGTGCACTGAGGAGACCCTCCCTGAGAGAACACAAGGTTGCTTTCGCCTTGCATGCAATTTGCTCCTATGTGGTATGGAAACCAGTAAACGTTGTAGTGAAAGGCTGTATTCTCTATACGTCCTCTATCTCAAAGACATAAGTGGGCCTGGAACAGGCATTCCCACTAGCCACACGGGAAGTTAGAGTAGATGCTCTGAAATAAACGTAGTGGAGGCAAGTCAGCTTTGGATTCAGCTTATGTGGGTGAAAGGAAGCAGCGCAGAACGCTCCATTCAAGGAATCATTGACATCGTTGCACTGGATGCTGAAACAGCACCCAATGTGTTTTCCGTGTCTGTCCTGTGTGCCTGCACTCTAAGCACCTGAGTGAAGTCTGCTGTGTGGAGCTGTCTTCAGCTGAGCAGCAGATGCTTCGCTTGTGCGGCCAATCGCATGCGGCCTTGCTGTGGAAGACTTTCTGTAAGAAAAATTCCCGCGTACAACCAATTCTTCTTGCAGTGTGATTTCAGTGTCTGTCTTGGGTGGCTGCACTCTGAGCGACTGGGCGATTTATCCGGTGTAGTACTCTCTTTTGCTGAGCGGCGGCACGCCCTCGCTTGTTTTGCCATTCAAGTGAAGCCTTGCTGAAGAAGGCCGGCTGTCAGAAGAATTCCCGCATACAACGAATTTACCTAGAAATTCTCAAAAGTGGCGTTTTCCTGCTACTTCCCGGCTGCTTCAGAGGGGCCCAGGTTGTCTGGGTGGTATGGAAGCCGGTCTCCCATGCCACAGTCTGAGCTTTGTAACCTGAGTGCCCATTTTTTAATCCCCAGGCATCATGTAAGCAACAGGTGTGTGCAAGCTTCTCCAAAGCGTGGTGGTGATGAGGCCCCAAACCTCAGAGCTGTTGTCCTGCAGAGAAGGCTCTGGGACTGTCTCAGATCATGTGGTTTCCTACTCAGCCATATTCAGAAAGGCAGCCAAACACTGCTGTGAAAATTAGAGCTTCTTGTATATACTTATACTCCCAGATATGAGAATACTGTGAAGAGGCCTTCTGCCCAGCCTCAGGGGAAGAGGCAAAGAAAGCTGCTTTCTGCACAGCATTGGAAGCACGACGGGTGGGCGTTCTGTTCAACAGGTGAAAAGCAGGGAGGACCAGGAGCCTCAGGCGAGTAAGCTCCTCCTATGGCTAGGGCAGCTTAATTCAAACGTCTGCAATGGAAATTTTTCTGGGGTCACTGAGATCAATCTTCACTATCTAACACTTTCAGTTGCTTTCTCCAAATTCATACACCGTGGAATGCCCAAACGTATGTTTGCATGGTGTCCTCTCGGAATGCAGCTTAAGTCTGAAACATACGTGTGCTGAGAGTAGGACTTGCAACAACTTTTAGGGAAGAGGCTGTTGGAGTCCTTCATCTGATCATCCTTTCATCAGAACAAAGCGTTTCTCTGGGCCACAACTCTATCAGCCTGAACTGACCACGTGCATCACACCACTCTCATGATCTACATGGAGAAACCATCCTTTGCTGTGTTTCTAAAGCTAAATGCTTAAGGGCAGCCCTAAGACCTCTGCATTCAAGCACACTGAAGAAGGCCTTTCATGCTTGGATCTTTCGTCCAAAGACTTGGAATCATGCGGGAGGCCCTGGTTTCCTGTAGGTGCAAGAAGAGGATGCAAAAGGCCACGTCATCCCTTTGCTAGCAATGCCATGATGACGCCTTAGCTGTAAAGTGTCCGAAACCGCTGCAGGAGAGCCTTATGCCAGACTTTGAAATAGGAAACATTCCACCGTGCACTGAGGAGACCCTCCCTGAGAGAACACAAGGTTGCTTTCGCCTTGCATGCAATTTGCTCCTATGTGGTATGGAAACCAGTAAACGTTGTAGTGAAAGGCTGTATTCTCTATACGTCCTCTATCTCAAAGACATAAGTGGGCCTGGAACAGGCATTCCCACTAGCCACACGGGAAGTTAGAGTAGATGCTCTGAAATAAACGTAGTGGAGGCAAGTCAGCTTTGGATTCAGCTTATGTGGGTGAAAGGAAGCAGCGCAGAACGCTCCATTCAAGGAATCATTGACATCGTTGCACTGGATGCTGAAACAGCACCCAATGTGTTTTCCGTGTCTGTCCTGTGTGCCTGCACTCTAAGCACCTGAGTGAAGTCTGCTGTGTGGAGCTGTCTTCAGCTGAGCAGCAGATGCTTCGCTTGTGCGGCCAATCGCATGCGGCCTTGCTGTGGAAGACTTTCTGTAAGAAAAATTCCCGCGTACAACCAATTCTTCTTGCAGTGTGATTTCAGTGTCTGTCTTGGGTGGCTGCACTCTGAGCGACTGGGCGATTTATCCGGTGTAGTACTCTCTTTTGCTGAGCGGCGGCACGCCCTCGCTTGTTTTGCCATTCAAGTGAAGCCTTGCTGAAGAAGGCCGGCTGTCAGAAGAATTCCCGCATACAACGAATTTACCTAGAAATTCTCAAAAGTGGCGTTTTCCTGCTACTTCCCGGCTGCTTCAGAGGGGCCCAGGTTGTCTGGGTGGTATGGAAGCCGGTCTCCCATGCCACAGTCTGAGCTTTGTAACCTGAGTGCCCATTTTTTAATCCCCAGGCATCATGTAAGCAACAGGTGTGTGCAAGCTTCTCCAAAGCGTGGTGGTGATGAGGCCCCAAACCTCAGAGCTGTTGTCCTGCAGAGAAGGCTCTGGGACTGTCTCAGATCATGTGGTTTCCTACTCAGCCATATTCAGAAAGGCAGCCAAACACTGCTGTGAAAATTAGAGCTTCTTGTATATACTTATACTCCCAGATATGAGAATACTGTGAAGAGGCCTTCTGCCCAGCCTCAGGGGAAGAGGCAAAGAAAGCTGCTTTCTGCACAGCATTGGAAGCACGACGGGTGGGCGTTCTGTTCAACAGGTGAAAAGCAGGGAGGACCAGGAGCCTCAGGCGAGTAAGCTCCTCCTATGGCTAGGGCAGCTTAATTCAAACGTCTGCAATGGAAATTTTTCTGGGGTCACTGAGATCAATCTTCACTATCTAACACTTTCAGTTGCTTTCTCCAAATTCATACACCGTGGAATGCCCAAACGTATGTTTGCATGGTGTCCTCTCGGAATCCAGCTTAAGTCTGAAACATACGTGTGCTGAGAGTAGGACTTGCAACAACTTTTAGGGAAGAGGCTGTTGGAGTCCTTCATCTGATCATCCTTTCATCAGAACAAAGCGTTTCTCTGGGCCACAACTCTATCAGCCTGAACTGACCACGTGCATCACACCACTCTCATGATCTACATGGAGAAACCATCCTTTGCTGTGTTTCTAAAGCTAAATGCTTAAGGGCAGCCCTAAGACCTCTGCATTCAAGCACACTGAAGAAGGCCTTTCATGCTTGGATCTTTCGTCCAAAGACTTGGAATCATGCGGGAGGCCCTGGTTTCCTGTAGGTGCAAGAAGAGGATGCAAAAGGCCACGTCATCCCTTTGCTAGCAATGCCATGATGACGCCTTAGCTGTAAAGTGTCCGAAACCGCTGCAGGAGAGCCTTATGCCAGACTTTGAAATAGGAAACATTCCACCGTGCACTGAGGAGACCCTCCCTGAGAGAACACAAGGTTGCTTTCGCCTTGCATGCAATTTGCTCCTATGTGGTATGGAAACCAGTAAACGTTGTAGTGAAAGGCTGTATTCTCTATACGTCCTCTATCTCAAAGACATAAGTGGGCCTGGAACAGGCATTCCCACTAGCCACACGGGAAGTTAGAGTAGATGCTCTGAAATAAACGTAGTGGAGGCAAGTCAGCTTTGGATTCAGCTTATGTGGGTGAAAGGAAGCAGCGCAGAACGCTCCATTTAAGGAATCATTGACATCGTTGCACTGGATGCTGAAACAGCACCCAATGTGTTTTCCGTGTCTGTCCTGTGTGCCTGCACTCTAAGCACCTGAGTGAAGTCTGCTGTGTGGAGCTGTCTTCAGCTGAGCAGCAGATGCTTCGCTTGTGCGGCCAATCGCATGCGGCCTTGCTGTGGAAGACTTTCTGTAAGAAAAATTCCCGCGTACAACCAATTCTTCTTGCAGTGTGATTTCAGTGTCTGTCTTGGGTGGCTGCACTCTGAGCGACTGGGCGATTTATCCTGTGTAGTACTCTCTTTTGCTGAGCGGCGGCACGCCCTCGCTTGTTTTGCCATTCAAGTGAAGCCTTGCTGAAGAAGGCCGGCTGTCAGAAGAATTCCCGCATACAACGAATTTACCTAGAAATTCTCAAAAGTGGCGTTTTCCTGCTACTTCCCGGCTGCTTCAGAGGGGCCCAGGTTGTCTGGGTGGTATGGAAGCCGGTCTCCCATGCCACAGTCTGAGCTTTGTAACCTGAGTGCCCATTTTTTAATCCCCAGGCATCATGTAAGCAACAGGTGTGTGCAAGCTTCTCCAAAGCGTGGTGGTGATGAGGCCCCAAACCTCAGAGCTGTTGTCCTGCAGAGAAGGCTCTGGGACTGTCTCAGATCATGTGGTTTCCTACTCAGCCATATTCAGAAAGGCAGCCAAACACTGCTGTGAAAATTAGAGCTTCTTGTATATACTTATACTCCCAGATATGAGAATACTGTGAAGAGGCCTTCTGCCCAGCCTCAGGGGAAGAGGCAAAGAAAGCTGCTTTCTGCACAGCATTGGAAGCACGACGGGTGGGCGTTCTGTTCAACAGGTGAAAAGCAGGGAGGACCAGGAGCCTCAGGCGAGTAAGCTCCTCCTATGGCTAGGGCAGCTTAATTCAAACGTCTGCAATGGAAATTTTTCTGGGGTCACTGAGATCAATCTTCACTATCTAACACTTTCAGTTGCTTTCTCCAAATTCATACACCGTGGAATGCCCAAACGTATGTTTGCATGGTGTCCTCTCGGAATCCAGCTTAAGTCTGAAACATACGTGTGCTGAGAGTAGGACTTGCAACAACTTTTAGGGAAGAGGCTGTTGGAGTCCTTCATCTGATCATCCTTTCATCAGAACAAAGCGTTTCTCTGGGCCACAACTCTATCAGCCTGAACTGACCACGTGCATCACACCACTCTCATGATCTACATGGAGAAACCATCCTTTGCTGTGTTTCTAAAGCTAAATGCTTAAGGGCAGCCCTAAGACCTCTGCATTCAAGCACACTGAAGAAGGCCTTTCATGCTTGGATCTTTCGTCCAAAGACTTGGAATCATGCGGGAGGCCCTGGTTTCCTGTAGGTGCAAGAAGAGGATGCAAAAGGCCACGTCATCCCTTTGCTAGCAATGCCATGATGACGCCTTAGCTGTAAAGTGTCCGAAACCGCTGCAGGAGAGCCTTATGCCAGACTTTGAAATAGGAAACATTCCACCGTGCACTGAGGAGACCCTCCCTGAGAGAACACAAGGTTGCTTTCGCCTTGCATGCAATTTGCTCCTATGTGGTATGGAAACCAGTAAACGTTGTAGTGAAAGGCTGTATTCTCTATACGTCCTCTATCTCAAAGACATAAGTGGGCCTGGAACAGGCATTCCCACTAGCCACACGGGAAGTTAGAGTAGATGCTCTGAAATAAACGTAGTGGAGGCAAGTCAGCTTTGGATTCAGCTTATGTGGGTGAAAGGAAGCAGCGCAGAACGCTCCATTCAAGGAATCATTGACATCGTTGCACTGGATGCTGAAACAGCACCCAATGTGTTTTCCGTGTCTGTCCTGTGTGCCTGCACTCTAAGCACCTGAGTGA
This sequence comes from Manis pentadactyla, assembly GCF_030020395.1. NCBI lineage: Eukaryota > Metazoa > Chordata > Mammalia > Pholidota > Manidae > Manis > Manis pentadactyla. The sequence continues at coordinate 1,685,561 of NC_080035.1, forward strand.
AGTCTGCTGTGTGGAGCTGTCTTCAGCTGAGCAGCAGATGCTTCGCTTGTGCGGCCAATCGCATGCGGCCTTGCTGTGGAAGACTTTCTGTAAGAAAAATTCCCGCGTACAACCAATTCTTCTTGCAGTGTGATTTCAGTGTCTGTCTTGGGTGGCTGCACTCTGAGCGACTGGGCGATTTATCCTGTGTAGTACTCTCTTTTGCTGAGCGGCGGCACGCCCTCGCTTGTTTTGCCATTCAAGTGAAGCCTTGCTGAAGAAGGCCGGCTGTCAGAAGAATTCCCGCATACAACGAATTTACCTAGAAATTCTCAAAAGTGGCGTTTTCCTGCTACTTCCCGGCTGCTTCAGAGGGGCCCAGGTTGTCTGGGTGGTATGGAAGCCGGTCTCCCATGCCACAGTCTGAGCTTTGTAACCTGAGTGCCCATTTTTTAATCCCCAGGCATCATGTAAGCAACAGGTGTGTGCAAGCTTCTCCAAAGCGTGGTGGTGATGAGGCCCCAAACCTCAGAGCTGTTGTCCTGCAGAGAAGGCTCTGGGACTGTCTCAGATCATGTGGTTTCCTACTCAGCCATATTCAGAAAGGCAGCCAAACACTGCTGTGAAAATTAGAGCTTCTTGTATATACTTATACTCCCAGATATGAGAATACTGTGAAGAGGCCTTCTGCCCAGCCTCAGGGGAAGAGGCAAAGAAAGCTGCTTTCTGCACAGCATTGGAAGCACGACGGGTGGGCGTTCTGTTCAACAGGTGAAAAGCAGGGAGGACCAGGAGCCTCAGGCGAGTAAGCTCCTCCTATGGCTAGGGCAGCTTAATTCAAACGTCTGCAATGGAAATTTTTCTGGGGTCACTGAGATCAATCTTCACTATCTAACACTTTCAGTTGCTTTCTCCAAATTCATACACCGTGGAATGCCCAAACGTATGTTTGCATGGTGTCCTCTCGGAATCCAGCTTAAGTCTGAAACATACGTGGGCTGAGAGTAGGACTTGCAACAACTTTTAGGGAAGAGGCTGTTGGAGTCCTTCATCTGATCATCCTTTCATCAGAACAAAGCGTTTCTCTGGGCCACAACTCTATCAGCCTGAACTGACCACGTGCATCACACCACTCTCATGATCTACATGGAGAAACCATCCTTTGCTGTGTTTCTAAAGCTAAATGCTTAAGGGCAGCCCTAAGACCTCTGCATTCAAGCACACTGAAGAAGGCCTTTCATGCTTGGATCTTTCGTCCAAAGACTTGGAATCATGCGGGAGGCCCTGGTTTCCTGTAGGTGCAAGAAGAGGATGCAAAAGGCCACGTCATCCCTTTGCTAGCAATGCCATGATGACGCCTTAGCTGTAAAGTGTCCGAAACCGCTGCAGGAGAGCCTTATGCCAGACTTTGAAATAGGAAACATTCCACCGTGCACTGAGGAGACCCTCCCTGAGAGAACACAAGGTTGCTTTCGCCTTGCATGCAATTTGCTCCTATGTGGTATGGAAACCAGTAAACGTTGTAGTGAAAGGCTGTATTCTCTATACGTCCTCTATCTCAAAGACATAAGTGGGCCTGGAACAGGCATTCCCACTAGCCACACGGGAAGTTAGAGTAGATGCTCTGAAATAAACGTAGTGGAGGCAAGTCAGCTTTGGATTCAGCTTATGTGGGTGAAAGGAAGCAGCGCAGAACGCTCCATTCAAGGAATCATTGACATCGTTGCACTGGATGCTGAAACAGCACTCAATGTGTTTTCCGTGTCTGTCCTGTGTGCCTGCACTCTAAGCACCTGAGTGAAGTCTGCTGTGTGGAGCTGTCTTCAGCTGAGCAGCAGATGCTTCGCTTGTGCGGCCAATCGCATGCGGCCTTGCTGTGGAAGACTTTCTGTAAGAAAAATTCCCGCGTACAACCAATTCTTCTTGCAGTGTGATTTCAGTGTCTGTCTTGGGTGGCTGCACTCTGAACGACTGGGCGATTTATCCGGTGTAGTACTCTCTTTTGCTGAGCGGCGGCACGCCCTCGCTTGTTTTGCCATTCAAGTGAAGCCTTGCTGAAGAAGGCCGGCTGTCAGAAGAATTCCCGCATACAACGAATTTACCTAGAAATTCTCAAAAGTGGCGTTTTCCTGCTACTTCCCGGCTGCTTCAGAGGGGCCCAGGTTGTCTGGGTGGTATGGAAGCCGGTCTCCCATGCCACAGTCTGAGCTTTGTAACCTGAGTGCCCATTTTTTAATCCCCAGGCATCATGTAAGCAACAGGTGTGTGCAAGCTTCTCCAAAGCGTGGTGGTGATGAGGCCCCAAACCTCAGAGCTGTTGTCCTGCAGAGAAGGCTCTGGGACTGTCTCAGATCATGTGGTTTCCTACTCAGCCATATTCAGAAAGGCAGCCAAACACTGCTGTGAAAATTAGAGCTTCTTGTATATACTTATACTCCCAGATATGAGAATACTGTGAAGAGGCCTTCTGCCCAGCCTCAGGGGAAGAGGCAAAGAAAGCTGCTTTCTGCACAGCATTGGAAGCACGACGGGTGGGCGTTCTGTTCAACAGGTGAAAAGCAGGGAGGACCAGGAGCCTCAGGCGAGTAAGCTCCTCCTATGGCTAGGGCAGCTTAATTCAAACGTCTGCAATGGAAATTTTTCTGGGGTCACTGAGATCAATCTTCACTATCTAACACTTTCAGTTGCTTTCTCCAAATTCATACACCGTGGAATGCCCAAACGTATGTTTGCATGGTGTCCTCTCGGAATGCAGCTTAAGTCTGAAACATACGTGTGCTGAGAGTAGGACTTGCAACAACTTTTAGGGAAGAGGCTGTTGGAGTCCTTCATCTGATCATCCTTTCATCAGAACAAAGCGTTTCTCTGGGCCACAACTCTATCAGCCTGAACTGACCACGTGCATCACACCACTCTCATGATCTACATGGAGAAACCATCCTTTGCTGTGTTTCTAAAGCTAAATGCTTAAGGGCAGCCCTAAGACCTCTGCATTCAAGCACACTGAAGAAGGCCTTTCATGCTTGGATCTTTCGTCCAAAGACTTGGAATCATGCGGGAGGCCCTGGTTTCCTGTAGGTGCAAGAAGAGGATGCAAAAGGCCACGTCATCCCTTTGCTAGCAATGCCATGATGACGCCTTAGCTGTAAAGTGTCCGAAACCGCTGCAGGAGAGCCTTATGCCAGACTTTGAAATAGGAAACATTCCACCGTGCACTGAGGAGACCCTCCCTGAGAGAACACAAGGTTGCTTTCGCCTTGCATGCAATTTGCTCCTATGTGGTATGGAAACCAGTAAACGTTGTAGTGAAAGGCTGTATTCTCTATACGTCCTCTATCTCAAAGACATAAGTGGGCCTGGAACAGGCATTCCCACTAGCCACACGGGAAGTTAGAGTAGATGCTCTGAAATAAACGTAGTGGAGGCAAGTCAGCTTTGGATTCAGCTTATGTGGGTGAAAGGAAGCAGCGCAGAACGCTCCATTCAAGGAATCATTGACATCGTTGCACTGGATGCTGAAACAGCACCCAATGTGTTTTCCATGTCTGTCCTGTGTGCCTGCACTCTAAGCACCTGAGTGAAGTCTGCTGTGTGGAGCTGTCTTCAGCTGAGCAGCAGATGCTTCGCTTGTGCGGCCAATCGCATGCGGCCTTGCTGTGGAAGACTTTCTGTAAGAAAAATTCCCGCGTACAACCAATTCTTCTTGCAGTGTGATTTCAGTGTCTGTCTTGGGTGGCTGCACTCTGAGCGACTGGGCGATTTATCCGGTGTAGTACTCTCTTTTGCTGAGCGGCGGCACGCCCTCGCTTGTTTTGCCATTCAAGTGAAGCCTTGCTGAAGAAGGCCGGCTGTCAGAAGAATTCCCGCATACAACGAATTTACCTAGAAATTCTCAAAAGTGGCGTTTTCCTGCTACTTCCCGGCTGCTTCAGAGGGGCCCAGGTTGTCTGGGTGGTATGGAAGCCGGTCTCCCATGCCACAGTCTGAGCTTTGTAACCTGAGTGCCCATTTTTTAATCCCCAGGCATCATGTAAGCAACAGGTGTGTGCAAGCTTCTCCAAAGCGTGGTGGTGATGAGGCCCCAAACCTCAGAGCTGTTGTCCTGCAGAGAAGGCTCTGGGACTGTCTCAGATCATGTGGTTTCCTACTCAGCCATATTCAGAAAGGCAGCCAAACACTGCTGTGAAAATTAGAGCTTCTTGTATATACTTATACTCCCAGATATGAGAATACTGTGAAGAGGCCTTCTGCCCAGCCTCAGGGGAAGAGGCAAAGAAAGCTGCTTTCTGCACAGCATTGGAAGCACGACGGGTGGGCGTTCTGTTCAACAGGTGAAAAGCAGGGAGGACCAGGAGCCTCAGGCGAGTAAGCTCCTCCTATGGCTAGGGCAGCTTAATTCAAACGTCTGCAATGGAAATTTTTCTGGGGTCACTGAGATCAATCTTCACTATCTAACACTTTCAGTTGCTTTCTCCAAATTCATACACCGTGGAATGCCCAAACGTATGTTTGCATGGTGTCCTCTCGGAATCCAGCTTAAGTCTGAAACATACGTGTGCTGAGAGTAGGACTTGCAACAACTTTTAGGGAAGAGGCTGTTGGAGTCCTTCATCTGATCATCCTTTCATCAGAACAAAGCGTTTCTCTGGGCCACAACTCTATCAGCCTGAACTGACCACGTGCATCACACCACTCTCATGATCTACATGGAGAAACCATCCTTTGCTGTGTTTCTAAAGCTAAATGCTTAAGGGCAGCCCTAAGACCTCTGCATTCAAGCACACTGAAGAAGGCCTTTCATGCTTGGATCTTTCGTCCAAAGACTTGGAATCATGCGGGAGGCCCTGGTTTCCTGTAGGTGCAAGAAGAGGATGCAAAAGGCCACGTCATCCCTTTGCTAGCAATGCCATGATGACGCCTTAGCTGTAAAGTGTCCGAAACCGCTGCAGGAGAGCCTTATGCCAGACTTTGAAATAGGAAACATTCCACCGTGCACTGAGGAGACCCTCCCTGAGAGAACACAAGGTTGCTTTCGCCTTGCATGCAATTTGCTCCTATGTGGTATGGAAACCAGTAAACGTTGTAGTGAAAGGCTGTATTCTCTATACGTCCTCTATCTCAAAGACATAAGTGGGCCTGGAACAGGCATTCCCACTAGCCACACAGGAAGTTAGAGTAGATGCTCTGAAATAAACGTAGTGGAGGCAAGTCAGCTTTGGATTCAGCTTATGTGGGTGAAAGGAAGCAGCGCAGAACGCTCCATTCAAGGAATCATTGACATCGTTGCACTGGATGCTGAAACAGCACCCAATGTGTTTTCCGTGTCTGTCCTGTGTGCCTGCACTCTAAGCACCTGAGTGAAGTCTGCTGTGTGGAGCTGTCTTCAGCTGAGCAGCAGATGCTTCGCTTGTGCGGCCAATCGCATGCGGCCTTGCTGTGGAAGACTTTCTGTAAGAAAAATTCCCGCGTACAACCAATTCTTCTTGCAGTGTGATTTCAGTGTCTGTCTTGGGTGGCTGCACTCTGAGCGACTGGGCGATTTATCCGGTGTAGTACTCTCTTTTGCTGAGCGGCGGCACGCCCTCGCTTGTTTTGCCATTCAAGTGAAGCCTTGCTGAAGAAGGCCGGCTGTCAGAAGAATTCCCGCATACAACGAATTTACCTAGAAATTCTCAAAAGTGGCGTTTTCCTGCTACTTCCCGGCTGCTTCAGAGGGGCCCAGGTTGTCTGGGTGGTATGGAAGCCGGTCTCCCATGCCACAGTCTGAGCTTTGTAACCTGAGTGCCCATTTTTTAATCCCCAGGCATCATGTAAGCAACAGGTGTGTGCAAGCTTCTCCAAAGCGTGGTGGTGATGAGGCCCCAAACCTCAGAGCTGTTGTCCTGCAGAGAAGGCTCTGGGACTGTCTCAGATCATGTGGTTTCCTACTCAGCCATATTCAGAAAGGCAGCCAAACACTGCTGTGAAAATTAGAGCTTCTTGTATATACTTATACTCCCAGATATGAGAATACTGTGAAGAGGCCTTCTGCCCAGCCTCAGGGGAAGAGGCAAAGAAAGCTGCTTTCTGCACAGCATTGGAAGCACGACGGGTGGGCGTTCTGTTCAACAGGTGAAAAGCAGGGAGGACCAGGAGCCTCAGGCGAGTAAGCTCCTCCTATGGCTAGGGCAGCTTAATTCAAACGTCTGCAATGGAAATTTTTCTGGGGTCACTGAGATCAATCTTCACTATCTAACACTTTCAGTTGCTTTCTCCAAATTCATACACCGTGGAATGCCCAAACGTATGTTTGCATGGTGTCCTCTCGGAATCCAGCTTAAGTCTGAAACATACGTGTGCTGAGAGTAGGACTTGCAACAACTTTTAGGGAAGAGGCTGTTGGAGTCCTTCATCTGATCATCCTTTCATCAGAACAAAGCGTTTCTCTGGGCCACAACTCTATCAGCCTGAACTGACCACGTGCATCACACCACTCTCATGATCTACATGGAGAAACCATCCTTTGCTGTGTTTCTAAAGCTAAATGCTTAAGGGCAGCCCTAAGACCTCTGCATTCAAGCACACTGAAGAAGGCCTTTCATGCTTGGATCTTTCGTCCAAAGACTTGGAATCATGCGGGAGGCCCTGGTTTCCTGTAGGTGCAAGAAGAGGATGCAAAAGGCCACGTCATCCCTTTGCTAGCAATGCCATGATGACGCCTTAGCTGTAAAGTGTCCGAAACCGCTGCAGGAGAGCCTTATGCCAGACTTTGAAATAGGAAACATTCCACCGTGCACTGAGGAGACCCTCCCTGAGAGAACACAAGGTTGCTTTCGCCTTGCATGCAATTTGCTCCTATGTGGTATGGAAACCAGTAAACGTTGTAGTGAAAGGCTGTATTCTCTATACGTCCTCTATCTCAAAGACATAAGTGGGCCTGGAACAGGCATTCCCACTAGCCACACGGGAAGTTAGAGTAGATGCTCTGAAATAAACGTAGTGGAGGCAAGTCAGCTTTGGATTCAGCTTATGTGGGTGAAAGGAAGCAGCGCAGAACGCTCCATTCAAGGAATCATTGACATCGTTGCACTGGATGCTGAAACAGCACCCAATGTGTTTTCCGTGTCTGTCCTGTGTGCCTGCACTCTAAGCACCTGAGTGAAGTCTGCTGTGTGGAGCTGTCTTCAGCTGAGCAGCAGATGCTTCGCTTGTGCGGCCAATCGCATGCGGCCTTGCTGTGGAAGACTTTCTGTAAGAAAAATTCCCGCGTACAACCAATTCTTCTTGCAGTGTGATTTCAGTGTCTGTCTTGGGTGGCTGCACTCTGAGCGACTGGGCGATTTATCCGGTGTAGTACTCTCTTTTGCTGAGCGGCGGCACGCCCTCGCTTGTTTTGCCATTCAAGTGAAGCCTTGCTGAAGAAGGCCGGCTGTCAGAAGAATTCCCGCATACAACGAATTTACCTAGAAATTCTCAAAAGTGGCGTTTTCCTGCTACTTCCCGGCTGCTTCAGAGGGGCCCAGGTTGTCTGGGTGGTATGGAAGCCGGTCTCCCATGCCACAGTCTGAGCTTTGTAACCTGAGTGCCCATTTTTTAATCCCCAGGCATCATGTAAGCAACAGGTGTGTGCAAGCTTCTCCAAAGCGTGGTGGTGATGAGGCCCCAAACCTCAGAGCTGTTGTCCTGCAGAGAAGGCTCTGGGACTGTCTCAGATCATGTGGTTTCCTACTCAGCCATATTCAGAAAGGCAGCCAAACACTGCTGTGAAAATTAGAGCTTCTTGTATATACTTATACTCCCAGATATGAGAATACTGTGAAGAGGCCTTCTGCCCAGCCTCAGGGGAAGAGGCAAAGAAAGCTGCTTTCTGCACAGCATTGGAAGCACGACGGGTGGGCGTTCTGTTCAACAGGTGAAAAGCAGGGAGGACCAGGAGCCTCAGGCGAGTAAGCTCCTCCTATGGCTAGGGCAGCTTAATTCAAACGTCTGCAATGGAAATTTTTCTGGGGTCACTGAGATCAATCTTCACTATCTAACACTTTCAGTTGCTTTCTCCAAATTCATACACCGTGGAATGCCCAAACGTATGTTTGCATGGTGTCCTCTCGGAATCCAGCTTAAGTCTGAAACATACGTGTGCTGAGAGTAGGACTTGCAACAACTTTTAGGGAAGAGGCTGTTGGAGTCCTTCATCTGATCATCCTTTCATCAGAACAAAGCGTTTCTCTGGGCCACAACTCTATCAGCCTGAACTGACCACGTGCATCACACCACTCTCATGATCTACATGGAGAAACCATCCTTTGCTGTGTTTCTAAAGCTAAATGCTTAAGGGCAGCCCTAAGACCTCTGCATTCAAGCACACTGAAGAAGGCCTTTCATGCTTGGATCTTTCGTCCAAAGACTTGGAATCATGCGGGAGGCCCTGGTTTCCTGTAGGTGCAAGAAGAGGATGCAAAAGGCCACGTCATCCCTTTGCTAGCAATGCCATGATGACGCCTTAGCTGTAAAGTGTCCGAAACCGCTGCAGGAGAGCCTTATGCCAGACTTTGAAATAGGAAACATTCCACCGTGCACTGAGGAGACCCTCCCTGAGAGAACACAAGGTTGCTTTCGCCTTGCATGCAATTTGCTCCTATGTGGTATGGAAACCAGTAAACGTTGTAGTGAAAGGCTGTATTCTCTATACGTCCTCTATCTCAAAGACATAAGTGGGCCTGGAACAGGCATTCCCACTAGCCACACGGGAAGTTAGAGTAGATGCTCTGAAATAAACGTAGTGGAGGCAAGTCAGCTTTGGATTCAGCTTATGTGGGTGAAAGGAAGCAGCGCAGAACGCTCCATTCAAGGAATCATTGACATCGTTGCACTGGATGCTGAAACAGCACTCAATGTGTTTTCCGTGTCTGTCCTGTGTGCCTGCACTCTAAGCACCTGAGTGAAGTCTGCTGTGTGGAGCTGTCTTCAGCTGAGCAGCAGATGCTTCGCTTGTGCGGCCAATCGCATGCGGCCTTGCTGTGGAAGACTTTCTGTAAGAAAAATTCCCGCGTACAACCAATTCTTCTTGCAGTGTGATTTCAGTGTCTGTCTTGGGTGGCTGCACTCTGAGCGACTGGGCGATTTATCCGGTGTAGTACTCTCTTTTGCTGAGCGGCGGCACGCCCTCGCTTGTTTTGCCATTCAAGTGAAGCCTTGCTGAAGAAGGCCGGCTGTCAGAAGAATTCCCGCATACAACGAATTTACCTAGAAATTCTCAAAAGTGGCGTTTTCCTGCTACTTCCCGGCTGCTTCAGAGGGGCCCAGGTTGTCTGGGTGGTATGGAAGCCGGTCTCCCATGCCACAGTCTGAGCTTTGTAACCTGAGTGCCCATTTTTTAATCCCCAGGCATCATGTAAGCAACAGGTGTGTGCAAGCTTCTCCAAAGCGTGGTGGTGATGAGGCCCCAAACCTCAGAGCTGTTGTCCTGCAGAGAAGGCTCTGGGACTGTCTCAGATCATGTGGTTTCCTACTCAGCCATATTCAGAAAGGCAGCCAAACACTGCTGTGAAAATTAGAGCTTCTTGTATATACGTATACTCCCAGATATGAGAATACTGTGAAGAGGCCTTCTGCCCAGCCTCAGGGGAAGAGGCAAAGAAAGCTGCTTTCTGCACAGCATTGGAAGCACGACGGGTGGGCGTTCTGTTCAACAGGTGAAAAGCAGGGAGGACCAGGAGCCTCAGGCGAGTAAGCTCCTCCTATGGCTAGGGCAGCTTAATTCAAACGTCTGCAATGGAAATTTTTCTGGGGTCACTGAGATCAATCTTCACTATCTAACACTTTCAGTTGCTTTCTCCAAATTCATACACCGTGGAATGCCCAAACGTATGTTTGCATGGTGTCCTCTCGGAATCCAGCTTAAGTCTGAAACATACGTGTGCTGAGAGTAGGACTTGCAACAACTTTTAGGGAAGAGGCTGTTGGAGTCCTTCATCTGATCATCCTTTCATCAGAACAAAGCGTTTCTCTGGGCCACAACTCTATCAGCCTGAACTGACCACGTGCATCACACCACTCTCATGATCTACATGGAGAAACCATCCTTTGCTGTGTTTCTAAAGCTAAATGCTTAAGGGCAGCCCTAAGACCTCTGCATTCAAGCACACTGAAGAAGGCCTTTCATGCTTGGATCTTTCGTCCAAAGACTTGGAATCATGCGGGAGGCCCTGGTTTCCTGTAGGTGCAAGAAGAGGATGCAAAAGGCCACGTCATCCCTTTGCTAGCAATGCCATGATGACGCCTTAGCTGTAAAGTGTCCGAAACCGCTGCAGGAGAGCCTTATGCCAGACTTTGAAATAGGAAACATTCCACCGTGCACTGAGGAGACCCTCCCTGAGAGAACACAAGGTTGCTTTCGCCTTGCATGCAATTTGCTCCTATGTGGTATGGAAACCAGTAAACGTTGTAGTGAAAGGCTGTATTCTCTATACGTCCTCTATCTCAAAGACATAAGTGGGCCTGGAACAGGCATTCCCACTAGCCACACGGGAAGTTAGAGTAGATGCTCTGAAATAAACGTAGTGGAGGCAAGTCAGCTTTGGATTCAGCTTATGTGGGTGAAAGGAAGCAGCGCAGAACGCTCCATTCAAGGAATCATTGACATCGTTGCACTGGATGCTGAAACAGCACCCAATGTGTTTTCCGTGTCTGTCCTGTGTGCCTGCACTCTAAGCACCTGAGTGAAGTCTGCTGTGTGGAGCTGTCTTCAGCTGAGCAGCAGATGCTTCGCTTGTGCGGCCAATCGCATGCGGCCTTGCTGTGGAAGACTTTCTGTAAGAAAAATTCCCGCGTACAACCAATTCTTCTTGCAGTGTGATTTCAGTGTCTGTCTTGGGTGGCTGCACTCTGAGCGACTGGGCGATTTATCCGGTGTAGTACTCTCTTTTGCTGAGCGGCGGCACGCCCTCGCTTGTTTTGCCATTCAAGTGAAGCCTTGCTGAAGAAGGCCGGCTGTCAGAAGAATTCCCGCATACAACGAATTTACCTAGAAATTCTCAAAAGTGGCGTTTTCCTGCTACTTCCCGGCTGCTTCAGAGGGGCCCAGGTTGTCTGGGTGGTATGGAAGCCGGTCTCCCATGCCACAGTCTGAGCTTTGTAACCTGAGTGCCCATTTTTTAATCCCCAGGCATCATGTAAGCAACAGGTGTGTGCAAGCTTCTCCAAAGCGTGGTGGTGATGAGGCCCCAAACCTCAGAGCTGTTGTCCTGCAGAGAAGGCTCTGGGACTGTCTCAGATCATGTGGTTTCCTACTCAGCCATATTCAGAAAGGCAGCCAAACACTGCTGTGAAAATTAGAGCTTCTTGTATATACTTATACTCCCAGATATGAGAATACTGTGAAGAGGCCTTCTGCCCAGCCTCAGGGGAAGAGGCAAAGAAAGCTGCTTTCTGCACAGCATTGGAAGCACGACGGGTGGGCGTTCTGTTCAACAGGTGAAAAGCAGGGAGGACCAGGAGCCTCAGGCGAGTAAGCTCCTCCTATGGCTAGGGCAGCTTAATTCAAACGTCTGCAATGGAAATTTTTCTGGGGTCACTGAGATCAATCTTCACTATCTAACACTTTCAGTTGCTTTCTCCAAATTCATACACCGTGGAATGCCCAAACGTATGTTTGCATGGTGTCCTCTCGGAATCCAGCTTAAGTCTGAAACATACGTGTGCTGAGAGTAGGACTTGCAACAACTTTTAGGGAAGAGGCTGTTGGAGTCCTTCATCTGATCATCCTTTCATCAGAACAAAGCGTTTCTCTGGGCCACAACTCTATCAGCCTGAACTGACCACGTGCATCACACCACTCTCATGATCTACATGGAGAAACCATCCTTTGCTGTGTTTCTAAAGCTAAATGCTTAAGGGCAGCCCTAAGACCTCTGCATTCAAGCACACTGAAGAAGGCCTTTCATGCTTGGATCTTTCGTCCAAAGACTTGGAATCATGCGGGAGGCCCTGGTTTCCTGTAGGTGCAAGAAGAGGATGCAAAAGGTCACGTCATCCCTTTGCTAGCAATGCCATGATGACGCCTTAGCTGTAAAGTGTCCGAAACCGCTGCAGGAGAGCCTTATGCCAGACTTTGAAATAGGAAACATTCCACCGTGCACTGAGGAGACCCTCCCTGAGAGAACACAAGGTTGCTTTCGCCTTGCATGCAATTTGCTCCTATGTGGTATGGAAACCAGTAAACGTTGTAGTGAAAGGCTGTGTTCTCTATACGTCCTCTATCTCAAAGACATAAGTGGGCCTGGAACAGGCATTCCCACTAGCCACACGGGAAGTTAGAGTAGATGCTCTGAAATAAACGTAGTGGAGGCAAGTCAGCTTTGGATTCAGCTTATGTGGGTGAAAGGAAGCAGCGCAGAACGCTCCATTCAAGGAATCATTGACATCGTTGCACTGGATGCTGAAACAGCACCCAATGTGTTTTCCGTGTCTGTCCTGTGTGCCTGCACTCTAAGCACCTGAGTGAAGTCTGCTGTGTGGAGCTGTCTTCAGCTGAGCAGCAGATGCTTCGCTTGTGCGGCCAATCGCATGCGGCCTTGCTGTGGAAGACTTTCTGTAAGAAAAATTCCCGCGTACAAGCAATTCTTCTTGCAGTGTGATTTCAGTGTCTGTCTTGGGTGGCTGCACTCTGAGCGACTGGGCGATTTATCCGGTGTAGTACTCTCTTTTGCTGAGCGGCGGCACGCCCTCGCTTGTTTTGCCATTCAAGTGAAGCCTTGCTGAAGAAGGCCGGCTGTCAGAAGAATTCCCGCATACAACGAATTTACCTAGAAATTCTCAAAAGTGGCGTTTTCCTGCTACTTCCCGGCTGCTTCAGAGGGGCCCAGGTTGTCTGGGTGGTATGGAAGCCGGTCTCCCATGCCACAGTCTGAGCTTTGTAACCTGAGTGCCCATTTTTTAATCCCCAGGCATCATGTAAGCAACAGGTGTGTGCAAGCTTCTCCAAAGCGTGGTGGTGATGAGGCCCCAAACCTCAGAGCTGTTGTCCTGCAGAGAAGGCTCTGGGACTGTCTCAGATCATGTGGTTTCCTACTCAGCCATATTCAGAAAGGCAGCCAAACACTGCTGTGAAAATTAGAGCTTCTTGTATATACTTATACTCCCAGATATGAGAATACTGTGAAGAGGCCTTCTGCCCAGCCTCAGGGGAAGAGGCAAAGAAAGCTGCTTTCTGCACAGCATTGGAAGCACGACGGGTGGGCGTTCTGTTCAACAGGTGAAAAGCAGGGAGGACCAGGAGCCTCAGGCGAGTAAGCTCCTCCTATGGCTAGGGCAGCTTAATTCAAACGTCTGCAATGGAAATTTTTCTGGGGTCACTGAGATCAATCTTCACTATCTAACACTTTCAGTTGCTTTCTCCAAATTCATACACCGTGGAATGCCCAAACGTATGTTTGCATGGTGTCCTCTCGGAATCCAGCTTAAGTCTGAAACATACGTGTGCTGAGAGTAGGACTTGCAACAACTTTTAGGGAAGAGGCTGTTGGAGTCCTTCATCTGATCATCCTTTCATCAGAACAAAGCGTTTCTCTGGGCCACAACTCTATCAGCCTGAACTGACCACGTGCATCACACCACTCTCATGATCTACATGGAGAAACCATCCTTTGCTGTGTTTCTAAAGCTAAATGCTTAAGGGCAGCCCTAAGACCTCTGCATTCAAGCACACTGAAGAAGGCCTTTCATGCTTGGATCTTTCGTCCAAAGACTTGGAATCATGCGGGAGGCCCTGGTTTCCTGTAGGTGCAAGAAGAGGATGCAAAAGGCCACGTCATCCCTTTGCTAGCAATGCCATGATGACGCCTTAGCTGTAAAGTGTCCGAAACCGCTGCAGGAGAGCCTTATGCCAGACTTTGAAATAGGAAACATTCCACCGTGCACTGAGGAGACCCTCCCTGAGAGAACACAAGGTTGCTTTCGCCTTGCATGCAATTTGCTCCTATGTGGTATGGAAACCAGTAAACGTTGTAGTGAAAGGCTGTATTCTCTATACGTCCTCTATCTCAAAGACATAAGTGGGCCTGGAACAGGCATTCCCACTAGCCACACGGGAAGTTAGAGTAGATGCTCTGAAATAAACGTAGTGGAGGCAAGTCAGCTTTGGATTCAGCTTATGTGGGTGAAAGGAAGCAGCGCAGAACGCTCCATTCAAGGAATCATTGACATCGTTGCACTGGATGCTGAAACAGCACCCAATGTGTTTTCCGTGTCTGTCCTGTGTGCCTGCACTCTAAGCACCTGAGTGAAGTCTGCTGTGTGGAGCTGTCTTCAGCTGAGCAGCAGATGCTTCGCTTGTGCGGCCAATCGCATGCGGCCTTGCTGTGGAAGACTTTCTGTAAGAAAAATTCCCGCGTACAACCAATTCTTCTTGCAGTGTGATTTCAGTGTCTGTCTTGGGTGGCTGCACTCTGAGCGACTGGGCGATTTATCCGGTGTAGTACTCTCTTTTGCTGAGCGGCGGCACGCCCTCGCTTGTTTTGCCATTCAAGTGAAGCCTTGCTGAAGAAGGCCGGCTGTCAGAAGAATTCCCGCATACAACGAATTTACCTAGAAATTCTCAAAAGTGGCGTTTTCCTGCTACTTCCCGGCTGCTTCAGAGGGGCCCAGGTTGTCTGGGTGGTATGGAAGCCGGTCTCCCATGCCACAGTCTGAGCTTTGTAACCTGAGTGCCCATTTTTTAATCCCCAGGCATCATGTAAGCAACAGGTGTGTGCAAGCTTCTCCAAAGCGTGGTGGTGATGAGGCCCCAAACCTCAGAGCTGTTGTCCTGCAGAGAAGGCTCTGGGACTGTCTCAGATCATGTGGTTTCCTACTCAGCCATATTCAGAAAGGCAGCCAAACACTGCTGTGAAAATTAGAGCTTCTTGTATATACTTATACTCCCAGATATGAGAATACTGTGAAGAGGCCTTCTGCCCAGCCTCAGGGGAAGAGGCAAAGAAAGCTGCTTTCTGCACAGCATTGGAAGCACGACGGGTGGGCGTTCTGTTCAACAGGTGAAAAGCAGGGAGGACCAGGAGCCTCAGGCGAGTAAGCTCCTCCTATGGCTAGGGCAGCTTAATTCAAACGTCTGCAATGGAAATTTTTCTGGGGTCACTGAGATCAATCTTCACTATCTAACACTTTCAGTTGCTTTCTCCAAATTCATACACCGTGGAATGCCCAAACGTATGTTTGCATGGTGTCCTCTCGGAATCCAGCTTAAGTCTGAAACATACGTGTGCTGAGAGTAGGACTTGCAACAACTTTTAGGGAAGAGGCTGTTGGAGTCCTTCATCTGATCATCCTTTCATCAGAACAAAGCGTTTCTCTGGGCCACAACTCTATCAGCCTGAACTGACCACGTGCATCACACCACTCTCATGATCTACATGGAGAAACCATCCTTTGCTGTGTTTCTAAAGCTAAATGCTTAAGGGCAGCCCTAAGACCTCTGCATTCAAGCACACTGAAGAAGGCCTTTCATGCTTGGATCTTTCGTCCAAAGACTTGGAATCATGCGGGAGGCCCTGGTTTCCTGTAGGTGCAAGAAGAGGATGCAAAAGGCCACGTCATCCCTTTGCTAGCAATGCCATGATGACGCCTTAGCTGTAAAGTGTCCGAAACCGCTGCAGGAGAGCCTTATGCCAGACTTTGAAATAGGAAACATTCCACCGTGCACTGAGGAGACCCTCCCTGAGAGAACACAAGGTTGCTTTCGCCTTGCATGCAATTTGCTCCTATGTGGTATGGAAACCAGTAAACGTTGTAGTGAAAGGCTGTATTCTCTATACGTCCTCTATCTCAAAGACATAAGTGGGCCTGGAACAGGCATTCCCACTAGCCACACGGGAAGTTAGAGTAGATGCTCTGAAATAAACGTAGTGGAGGCAAGTCAGCTTTGGATTCAGCTTATGTGGGTGAAAGGAAGCAGCGCAGAACGCTCCATTCAAGGAATCATTGACATCGTTGCACTGGATGCTGAAACAGCACCCAATGTGTTTTCCGTGTCTGTCCTGTGTGCCTGCACTCTAAGCACCTGAGTGAAGTCTGCTGTGTGGAGCTGTCTTCAGCTGAGCAGCAGATGCTTCGCTTGTGCGGCCAATCGCATGCGGCCTTGCTGTGGAAGACTTTCTGTAAGAAAAATTCCCGCGTACAACCAATTCTTCTTGCAGTGTGATTTCAGTGTCTGTCTTGGGTGGCTGCACTCTGAGCGACTGGGCGATTTATCCGGTGTAGTACTCTCTTTTGCTGAGCGGCGGCACGCCCTCGCTTGTTTTGCCATTCAAGTGAAGCCTTGCTGAAGAAGGCCGGCTGTCAGAAGAATTCCCGCATACAACGAATTTACCTAGAAATTCTCAAAAGTGGCGTTTTCCTGCTACTTCCCGGCTGCTTCAGAGGGGCCCAGGTTGTCTGGGTGGTATGGAAGCCGGTCTCCCATGCCACAGTCTGAGCTTTGTAACCTGAGTGCCCATTTTTTAATCCCCAGGCATCATGTAAGCAACAGGTGTGTGCAAGCATCTCCAAAGCGTGGTGGTGATGAGGCCCCAAACCTCAGAGCTGTTGTCCTGCAGAGAAGGCTCTGGGACTGTCTCAGATCATGTGGTTTCCTACTCAGCCATATTCAGAAAGGCAGCCAAACACTGCTGTGAAAATTAGAGCTTCTTGTATATACGTATACTCCCAGATATGAGAATACTGTGAAGAGGCCTTCTGCCCAGCCTCAGGGGAAGAGGCAAAGAAAGCTGCTTTCTGCACAGCATTGGAAGCACGACGGGTGGGCGTTCTGTTCAACAGGTGAAAAGCAGGGAGGACCAGGAGCCTCAGGCGAGTAAGCTCCTCCTATGGCTAGGGCAGCTTAATTCAAACGTCTGCAATGGAAATTTTTCTGGGGTCACTGAGATCAATCTTCACTATCTAACACTTTCAGTTGCTTTCTCCAAATTCATACACCGTGGAATGCCCAAACGTATGTTTGCATGGTGTCCTCTCGGAATCCAGCTTAAGTCTGAAACATACGTGTGCTGAGAGTAGGACTTGCAACAACTTTTAGGGAAGAGGCTGTTGGAGTCCTTCATCTGATCATCCTTTCATCAGAACAAAGCGTTTCTCTGGGCCACAACTCTATCAGCCTGAACTGACCACGTGCATCACACCACTCTCATGATCTACATGGAGAAACCATCCTTTGCTGTGTTTCTAAAGCTAAATGCTTAAGGGCAGCCCTAAGACCTCTGCATTCAAGCACACTGAAGAAGGCCTTTCATGCTTGGATCTTTCGTCCAAAGACTTGGAATCGTGCGGGAGGCCCTGGTTTCCTGTAGGTGCAAGAAGAGGATGCAAAAGGCCACGTCATCCCTTTGCTAGCAATGCCATGATGACGCCTTAGCTGTAAAGTGTCCGAAACCGCTGCAGGAGAGCCTTATGCCAGACTTTGAAATAGGAAACATTCCACCGTGCACTGAGGAGACCCTCCCTGAGAGAACACAAGGTTGCTTTCGCCTTGCATGCAATTTGCTCCTATGTGGTATGGAAACCAGTAAACGTTGTAGTGAAAGGCTGTATACTCTATACGTCCTCTATCTCAAAGACATAAGTGGGCCTGGAACAGGCATTCCCACTAGCCACACGGGAAGTTAGAGTAGATGCTCTGAAATAAACGTAGTGGAGGCAAGTCAGCTTTGGATTCAGCTTATGTGGGTGAAAGGAAGCAGCGCAGAACGCTCCATTCAAGGAATCATTGACATCGTTGCACTGGATGCTGAAACAGCACCCAATGTGTTTTCCGTGTCTGTCCTGTGTGCCTGCACTCTAAGCACCTGAGTGAAGTCTGCTGTGTGGAGCTGTCTTCAGCTGAGCAGCAGATGCTTCGCTTGTGCGGCCAATCGCATGCGGCCTTGCTGTGGAAGACTTTCTGTAAGAAAAATTCCCGCGTACAACCAATTCTTCTTGCAGTGTGATTTCAGTGTCTGTCTTGGGTGGCTGCACTCTGAGCGACTGGGCGATTTATCCGGTGTAGTACTCTCTTTTGCTGAGCGGCGGCACGCCCTCGCTTGTTTTGCCATTCAAGTGAAGCCTTGCTGAAGAAGGCCGGCTGTCAGAAGAATTCCCGCATACAACGAATTTACCTAGAAATTCTCAAAAGTGGCGTTTTCCTGCTACTTCCCGGCTGCTTCAGAGGGGCCCAGGTTGTCTGGGTGGTATGGAAGCCGGTCTCCCATGCCACAGTCTGAGCTTTGTAACCTGAGTGCCCATTTTTTAATCCCCAGGCATCATGTAAGCAACAGGTGTGTGCAAGCATCTCCAAAGCGTGGTGGTGATGAGGCCCCAAACCTCAGAGCTGTTGTCCTGCAGAGAAGGCTCTGGGACTGTCTCAGATCATGTGGTTTCCTACTCAGCCATATTCAGAAAGGCAGCCAAACACTGCTGTGAAAATTAGAGCTTCTTGTATATACGTATACTCCCAGATATGAGAATACTGTGAAGAGGCCTTCTGCCCAGCCTCAGGGGAAGAGGCAAAGAAAGCTGCTTTCTGCACAGCATTGGAAGCACGACGGGTGGGCGTTCTGTTCAACAGGTGAAAAGCAGGGAGGACCAGGAGCCTCAGGCGAGTAAGCTCCTCCTATGGCTAGGGCAGCTTAATTCAAACGTCTGCAATGGAAATTTTTCTGGGGTCACTGAGATCAATCTTCACTATCTAACACTTTCAGTTGCTTTCTCCAAATTCATACACCGTGGAATGCCCAAACGTATGTTTGCATGGTGTCCTCTCGGAATCCAGCTTAAGTCTGAAACATACGTGTGCTGAGAGTAGGACTTGCAACAACTTTTAGGGAAGAGGCTGTTGGAGTCCTTCATCTGATCATCCTTTCATCAGAACAAAGCGTTTCTCTGGGCCACAACTCTATCAGCCTGAACTGACCACGTGCATCACACCACTCTCATGATCTACATGGAGAAACCATCCTTTGCTGTGTTTCTAAAGCTAAATGCTTAAGGGCAGCCCTAAGACCTCTGCATTCAAGCACACTGAAGAAGGCCTTTCATGCTTGGATCTTTCGTCCAAAGACTTGGAATCGTGCGGGAGGCCCTGGTTTCCTGTAGGTGCAAGAAGAGGATGCAAAAGGCCACGTCATCCCTTTGCTAGCAATGCCATGATGACGCCTTAGCTGTAAAGTGTCCGAAACCGCTGCAGGAGAGCCTTATGCCAGACTTTGAAATAGGAAACATTCCACCGTGCACTGAGGAGACCCTCCCTGAGAGAACACAAGGTTGCTTTCGCCTTGCATGCAATTTGCTCCTATGTGGTATGGAAACCAGTAAACGTTGTAGTGAAAGGCTGTATTCTCTATACGTCCTCTATCTCAAAGACATAAGTGGGCCTGGAACAGGCATTCCCACTAGCCACACGGGAAGTTAGAGTAGATGCTCTGAAATAAACGTAGTGGAGGCAAGTCAGCTTTGGATTCAGCTTATGTGGGTGAAAGGAAGCAGCGCAGAACGCTCCATTCAAGGAATCATTGACATCGTTGCACTGGATGCTGAAACAGCACCCAATGTGTTTTCCGTGTCTGTCCTGTGTGCCTGCACTCTAAGCACCTGAGTGAAGTCTGCTGTGTGGAGCTGTCTTCAGCTGAGCAGCAGATGCTTCGCTTGTGCGGCCAATCGCATGCGGCCTTGCTGTGGAAGACTTTCTGTAAGAAAAATTCCCGCGTACAACCAATTCTTCTTGCAGTGTGATTTCAGTGTCTGTCTTGGGTGGCTGCACTCTGAGCGACTGGGCGATTTATCCTGTGTAGTACTCTCTTTTGCTGAGCGGCGGCACGCCCTCGCTTGTTTTGCCATTCAAGTGAAGCCTTGCTGAAGAAGGCCGGCTGTCAGAAGAATTCCCGCATACAACGAATTTACCTAGAAATTCTCAAAAGTGGCGTTTTCCTGCTACTTCCCGGCTGCTTCAGAGGGGCCCAGGTTGTCTGGGTGGTATGGAAGCCGGTCTCCCATGCCACAGTCTGAGCTTTGTAACCTGAGTGCCCATTTTTTAATCCCCAGGCATCATGTAAGCAACAGGTGTGTGCAAGCTTCTCCAAAGCGTGGTGGTGATGAGGCCCCAAACCTCAGAGCTGTTGTCCTGCAGAGAAGGCTCTGGGACTGTCTCAGATCATGTGGTTTCCTACTCAGCCATATTCAGAAAGGCAGCCAAACACTGCTGTGAAAATTAGAGCTTCTTGTATATACGTATACTCCCAGATATGAGAATACTGTGAAGAGGCCTTCTGCCCAGCCTCAGGGGAAGAGGCAAAGAAAGCTGCTTTCTGCACAGCATTGGAAGCACGACGGGTGGGCGTTCTGTTCAACAGGTGAAAAGCAGGGAGGACCAGGAGCCTCAGGCGAGTAAGCTCCTCCTATGGCTAGGGCAGCTTAATTCAAACGTCTGCAATGGAAATTTTTCTGGGGTCACTGAGATCAATCTTCACTATCTAACACTTTCAGTTGCTTTCTCCAAATTCATACACCGTGGAATGCCCAAACGTATGTTTGCATGGTGTCCTCTCGGAATGCAGCTTAAGTCTGAAACATACGTGTGCTGAGAGTAGGACTTGCAACAACTTTTAGGGAAGAGGCTGTTGGAGTCCTTCATCTGATCATCCTTTCATCAGAACAAAGCGTTTCTCTGGGCCACAACTCTATCAGCCTGAACTGACCACGTGCATCACACCACTCTCATGATCTACATGGAGAAACCATCCTTTGCTGTGTTTCTAAAGCTAAATGCTTAAGGGCAGCCCTAAGACCTCTGCATTCAAGCACACTGAAGAAGGCCTTTCATGCTTGGATCTTTCGTCCAAAGACTTGGAATCGTGCGGGAGGCCCTGGTTTCCTGTAGGTGCAAGAAGAGGATGCAAAAGGCCACGTCATCCCTTTGCTAGCAATGCCATGATGACGCCTTAGCTGTAAAGTGTCCGAAACCGCTGCAGGAGAGCCTTATGCCAGACTTTGAAATAGGAAACATTCCACCGTGCACTGAGGAGACCCTCCCTGAGAGAACACAAGGTTGCTTTCGCCTTGCATGCAATTTGCTCCTATGTGGTATGGAAACCAGTAAACGTTGTAGTGAAAGGCTGTGTTCTCTATACGTCCTCTATCTCAAAGACATAAGTGGGCCTGGAACAGGCATTCCCACTAGCCACACGGGAAGTTAGAGTAGATGCTCTGAAATAAACGTAGTGGAGGCAAGTCAGCTTTGGATTCAGCTTATGTGGGTGAAAGGAAGCAGCGCAGAACGCTCCATTCAAGGAATCATTGACATCGTTGCACTGGATGCTGAAACAGCACCCAATGTGTTTTCCGTGTCTGTCCTGTGTGCCTGCACTCTAAGCACCTGAGTGAAGTCTGCTGTGTGGAGCTGTCTTCAGCTGAGCAGCAGATGCTTCGCTTGTGCGGCCAATCGCATGCGGCCTTGCTGTGGAAGACTTTCTGTAAGAAAAATTCCCGCGTACAACCAATTCTTCTTGCAGTGTGATTTCAGTGTCTGTCTTGGGTGGCTGCACTCTGAGCGACTGGGCGATTTATCCTGTGTAGTACTCTCTTTTGCTGAGCAGCGGCACGCCCTCGCTTGTTTTGCCATTCAAGTGAAGCCTTGCTGAAGAAGGCCGGCTGTCAGAAGAATTCCCGCATACAACGAATTTACCTAGAAATTCTCAAAAGTGGCGTTTTCCTGCTACTTCCCGGCTGCTTCAGAGGGGCCCAGGTTGTCTGGGAGGTATGGAAGCCGGTCTCCCATGCCACAGTCTGAGCTTTGTAACCTGAGTGCCCATTTTTTAATCCCCAGGCATCATGTAAGCAACAGGTGTGTGCAAGCTTCTCCAAAGCGTGGTGGTGATGAGGCCCCAAACCTCAGAGCTGTTGTCCTGCAGAGAAGGCTCTGGGACTGTCTCAGATCATGTGGTTTCCTACTCAGCCATATTCAGAAAGGCAGCCAAACACTGCTGTGAAAATTAGAGCTTCTTGTATATACGTATACTCCCAGATATGAGAATACTGTGAAGAGGCCTTCTGCCCAGCCTCAGGGGAAGAGGCAAAGAAAGCTGCTTTCTGCACAGCATTGGAAGCACGACGGGTGGGCGTTCTGTTCAACAGGTGAAAAGCAGGGAGGACCAGGAGCCTCAGGCGAGTAAGCTCCTCCTATGGCTAGGGCAGCTTAATTCAAACGTCTGCAATGGAAATTTTTCTGGGGTCACTGAGATCAATCTTCACTATCTAACACTTTCAGTTGCTTTCTCCAAATTCATACACCGTGGAATGCCCAAACGTATGTTTGCATGGTGTCCTCTCGGAATCCAGCTTAAGTCTGAAACATACGTGTGCTGAGAGTAGGACTTGCAACAACTTTTAGGGAAGAGGCTGTTGGAGTCCTTCATCTGATCATCCTTTCATCAGAACAAAGCGTTTCTCTGGGCCACAACTCTATCAGCCTGAACTGACCACGTGCATCACACCACTCTCATGATCTACATGGAGAAACCATCCTTTGCTGTGTTTCTAAAGCTAAATGCTTAAGGGCAGCCCTAAGACCTCTGCATTCAAGCACACTGAAGAAGGCCTTTCATGCTTGGATCTTTCGTCCAAAGACTTGGAATCATGCGGGAGGCCCTGGTTTCCTGTAGGTGCAAGAAGAGGATGCAAAAGGCCACGTCATCCCTTTGCTAGCAATGCCATGATGACGCCTTAGCTGTAAAGTGTCCGAAACCGCTGCAGGAGAGCCTTATGCCAGACTTTGAAATAGGAAACATTCCACCGTGCACTGAGGAGACCCTCCCTGAGAGAACACAAGGTTGCTTTCGCCTTGCATGCAATTTGCTCCTATGTGGTATGGAAACCAGTAAACGTTGTAGTGAAAGGCTGTATTCTCTATACGTCCTCTATCTCAAAGACATAAGTGGGCCTGGAACAGGCATTCCCACTAGCCACACGGGAAGTTAGAGTAGATGCTCTGAAATAAACGTAGTGGAGGCAAGTCAGCTTTGGATTCAGCTTATGTGGGTGAAAGGAAGCAGCGCAGAACGCTCCATTCAAGGAATCATTGACATCGTTGCACTGGATGCTGAAACAGCACCCAATGTGTTTTCCGTGTCTGTCCTGTGTGCCTGCACTCTAAGCACCTGAGTGAAGTCTGCTGTGTGGAGCTGTCTTCAGCTGAGCAGCAGATGCTTCGCTTGTGCGGCCAATCGCATGCGGCCTTGCTGTGGAAGACTTTCTGTAAGAAAAATTCCCGCGTACAACCAATTCTTCTTGCAGTGTGATTTCAGTGTCTGTCTTGGGTGGCTGCACTCTGAGCGACTGGGCGATTTATCCTGTGTAGTACTCTCTTTTGCTGAGCGGCGGCACGCCCTCGCTTGTTTTGCCATTCAAGTGAAGCCTTGCTGAAGAAGGCCGGCTGTCAGAAGAATTCCCGCATACAACGAATTTACCTAGAAATTCTCAAAAGTGGCGTTTTCCTGCTACTTCCCGGCTGCTTCAGAGGGGCCCAGGTTGTCTGGGTGGTATGGAAGCCGGTCTCCCATGCCACAGTCTGAGCTTTGTAACCTGAGTGCCCATTTTTTAATCCCCAGGCATCATGTAAGCAACGGGTGTGTGCAAGCTTCTCCAAAGCGTGGTGGTGATGAGGCCCCAAACCTCAGAGCTGTTGTCCTGCAGAGAAGGCTCTGGGACTGTCTCAGATCATGTGGTTTCCTACTCAGCCATATTCAGAAAGGCAGCCAAACACTGCTGTGAAAATTAGAGCTTCTTGTATATACGTATACTCCCAGATATGAGAATACTGTGAAGAGGCCTTCTGCCCAGCCTCAGGGGAAGAGGCAAAGAAAGCTGCTTTCTGCACAGCATTGGAAGCACGACGGGTGGGCGTTCTGTTCAACAGGTGAAAAGCAGGGAGGACCAGGAGCCTCAGGCGAGTAAGCTCCTCCTATGGCTAGGGCAGCTTAATTCAAACGTCTGCAATGGAAATTTTTCTGGGGTCACTGAGATCAATCTTCACTATCTAACACTTTCAGTTGCTTTCTCCAAATTCATACACCGTGGAATGCCCAAACGTATGTTTGCATGGTGTCCTCTCGGAATGCAGCTTAAGTCTGAAACATACGTGTGCTGAGAGTAGGACTTGCAACAACTTTTAGGGAAGAGGCTGTTGGAGTCCTTCATCTGATCATCCTTTCATCAGAACAAAGCGTTTCTCTGGGCCACAACTCTATCAGCCTGAACTGACCACGTGCATCACACCACTCTCATGATCTACATGGAGAAACCATCCTTTGCTGTGTTTCTAAAGCTAAATGCTTAAGGGCAGCCCTAAGACCTCTGCATTCAAGCACACTGAAGAAGGCCTTTCATGCTTGGATCTTTCGTCCAAAGACTTGGAATCGTGCGGGAGGCCCTGGTTTCCTGTAGGTGCAAGAAGAGGATGCAAAAGGCCACGTCATCCCTTTGCTAGCAATGCCATGATGACGCCTTAGCTGTAAAGTGTCCGAAACCGCTGCAGGAGAGCCTTATGCCAGACTTTGAAATAGGAAACATTCCACCGTGCACTGAGGAGACCCTCCCTGAGAGAACACAAGGTTGCTTTCGCCTTGCATGCAATTTGCTCCTATGTGGTATGGAAACCAGTAAACGTTGTAGTGAAAGGCTGTATTCTCTATACGTCCTCTATCTCAAAGACATAAGTGGGCCTGGAACAGGCATTCCCACTAGCCACACGGGAAGTTAGAGTAGATGCTCTGAAATAAACGTAGTGGAGGCAAGTCAGCTTTGGATTCAGCTTATGTGGGTGAAAGGAAGCAGCGCAGAACGCTCCATTCAAGGAATCATTGACATCGTTGCACTGGATGCTGAAACAGCACCCAATGTGTTTTCCGTGTCTGTCCTGTGTGCCTGCACTCTAAGCACCTGAGTGAAGTCTGCTGTGTGGAGCTGTCTTCAGCTGAGCAGCAGATGCTTCGCTTGTGCGGCCAATCGCATGCGGCCTTGCTGTGGAAGACTTTCTGTAAGAAAAATTCCCGCGTACAACCAATTCTTCTTGCAGTGTGATTTCAGTGTCTGTCTTGGGTGGCTGCACTCTGAGCGACTGGGCGATTTATCCGGTGTAGTACTCTCTTTTGCTGAGCGGCGGCACGCCCTCGCTTGTTTTGCCATTCAAGTGAAGCCTTGCTGAAGAAGGCCGGCTGTCAGAAGAATTCCCGCATACAACGAATTTACCTAGAAATTCTCAAAAGTGGCGTTTTCCTGCTACTTCCCGGCTGCTTCAGAGGGGCCCAGGTTGTCTGGGTGGTATGGAAGCCGGTCTCCCATGCCACAGGCTGAGCTTTGTAACCTGAGTGCCCATTTTTTAATCCCCAGGCATCATGTAAGCAACAGGTGTGTGCAAGCTTCTCCAAAGCGTGGTGGTGATGAGGCCCCAAACCTCAGAGCTGTTGTCCTGCAGAGAAGGCTCTGGGACTGTCTCAGATCATGTGGTTTCCTACTCAGCCATATTCAGAAAGGCAGCCAAACACTGCTGTGAAAATTAGAGCTTCTTGTATATACGTATACTCCCAGATATGAGAATACTGTGAAGAGGCCTTCTGCCCAGCCTCAGGGGAAGAGGCAAAGAAAGCTGCTTTCTGCACAGCATTGGAAGCACGACGGGTGGGCGTTCTGTTCAACAGGTGAAAAGCAGGGAGGACCAGGAGCCTCAGGCGAGTAAGCTCCTCCTATGGCTAGGGCAGCTTAATTCAAACGTCTGCAATGGAAATTTTTCTGGGGTCACTGAGATCAATCTTCACTATCTAACACTTTCAGTTGCTTTCTCCAAATTCATACACCGTGGAATGCCCAAACGTATGTTTGCATGGTGTCCTCTCGGAATGCAGCTTAAGTCTGAAACATACGTGTGCTGAGAGTAGGACTTGCAACAACTTTTAGGGAAGAGGCTGTTGGAGTCCTTCATCTGATCATCCTTTCATCAGAACAAAGCGTTTCTCTGGGCCACAACTCTATCAGCCTGAACTGACCACGTGCATCACACCACTCTCATGATCTACATGGAGAAACCATCCTTTGCTGTGTTTCTAAAGCTAAATGCTTAAGGGCAGCCCTAAGACCTCTGCATTCAAGCACACTGAAGAAGGCCTTTCATGCTTGGATCTTTCGTCCAAAGACTTGGAATCATGCGGGAGGCCCTGGTTTCCTGTAGGTGCAAGAAGAGGATGCAAAAGGCCACGTCATCCCTTTGCTAGCAATGCCATGATGACGCCTTAGCTGTAAAGTGTCCGAAACCGCTGCAGGAGAGCCTTATGCCAGACTTTGAAATAGGAAACATTCCACCGTGCACTGAGGAGACCCTCCCTGAGAGAACACAAGGTTGCTTTCGCCTTGCATGCAATTTGCTCCTATGTGGTATGGAAACCAGTAAACGTTGTAGTGAAAGGCTGAATTCTCTATACGTCCTCTATCTCAAAGACATAAGTGGGCCTGGAACAGGCATTCCCACTAGCCACACGGGAAGTTAGAGTAGATGCTCTGAAATAAACGTAGTGGAGGCAAGTCAGCTTTGGATTCAGCTTATGTGGGTGAAAGGAAGCAGCGCAGAACGCTCCATTCAAGGAATCATTGACATCGTTGCACTGGATGCTGAAACAGCACCCAATGTGTTTTCCGTGTCTGTCCTGTGTGCCTGCACTCTAAGCACCTGAGTGAAGTCTGCTGTGTGGAGCTGTCTTCAGCTGAGCAGCAGATGCTTCGCTTGTGCGGCCAATCGCATGCGGCCTTGCTGTGGAAGACTTTCTGTAAGAAAAATTCCCGCGTACAACCAATTCTTCTTGCAGTGTGATTTCAGTGTCTGTCTTGGGTGGCTGCACTCTGAGCGACTGGGCGATTTATCCGGTGTAGTACTCTCTTTTGCTGAGCGG
The DNA here is from genome assembly GCF_030020395.1 of Manis pentadactyla. NCBI lineage: Eukaryota > Metazoa > Chordata > Mammalia > Pholidota > Manidae > Manis > Manis pentadactyla. Next base: position 1,712,473 of record NC_080035.1, read on the forward strand.
CGGCACGCCCTCGCTTGTTTTGCCATTCAAGTGAAGCCTTGCTGAAGAAGGCCGGCTGTCAGAAGAATTCCCGCATACAACGAATTTACCTAGAAATTCTCAAAAGTGGCGTTTTCCTGCTACTTCCCGGCTGCTTCAGAGGGGCCCAGGTTGTCTGGGTGGTATGGAAGCCGGTCTCCCATGCCACAGTCTGAGCTTTGTAACCTGAGTGCCCATTTTTTAATCCCCAGGCATCATGTAAGCAACAGGTGTGTGCAAGCTTCTCCAAAGCGTGGTGGTGATGAGGCCCCAAACCTCAGAGCTGTTGTCCTGCAGAGAAGGCTCTGGGACTGTCTCAGATCATGTGGTTTCCTACTCAGCCATATTCAGAAAGGCAGCCAAACACTGCTGTGAAAATTAGAGCTTCTTGTATATACGTATACTCCCAGATATGAGAATACTGTGAAGAGGCCTTCTGCCCAGCCTCAGGGGAAGAGGCAAAGAAAGCTGCTTTCTGCACAGCATTGGAAGCACGACGGGTGGGCGTTCTGTTCAACAGGTGAAAAGCAGGGAGGACCAGGAGCCTCAGGCGAGTAAGCTCCTCCTATGGCTAGGGCAGCTTAATTCAAACGTCTGCAATGGAAATTTTTCTGGGGTCACTGAGATCAATCTTCACTATCTAACACTTTCAGTTGCTTTCTCCAAATTCATACACCGTGGAATGCCCAAACGTATGTTTGCATGGTGTCCTCTCGGAATCCAGCTTAAGTCTGAAACATACGTGTGCTGAGAGTAGGACTTGCAACAACTTTTAGGGAAGAGGCTGTTGGAGTCCTTCATCTGATCATCCTTTCATCAGAACAAAGCGTTTCTCTGGGCCACAACTCTATCAGCCTGAACTGACCACGTGCATCACACCACTCTCATGATCTACATGGAGAAACCATCCTTTGCTGTGTTTCTAAAGCTAAATGCTTAAGGGCAGCCCTAAGACCTCTGCATTCAAGCACACTGAAGAAGGCCTTTCATGCTTGGATCTTTCGTCCAAAGACTTGGAATCGTGCGGGAGGCCCTGGTTTCCTGTAGGTGCAAGAAGAGGATGCAAAAGGCCACGTCATCCCTTTGCTAGCAATGCCATGATGACGCCTTAGCTGTAAAGTGTCCGAAACCGCTGCAGGAGAGCCTTATGCCAGACTTTGAAATAGGAAACATTCCACCGTGCACTGAGGAGACCCTCCCTGAGAGAACACAAGGTTGCTTTCGCCTTGCATGCAATTTGCTCCTATGTGGTATGGAAACCAGTAAACGTTGTAGTGAAAGGCTGTGTTCTCTATACGTCCTCTATCTCAAAGACATAAGTGGGCCTGGAACAGGCATTCCCACTAGCCACACGGGAAGTTAGAGTAGATGCTCTGAAATAAACGTAGTGGAGGCAAGTCAGCTTTGGATTCAGCTTATGTGGGTGAAAGGAAGCAGCGCAGAACGCTCCATTCAAGGAATCATTGACATCGTTGCACTGGATGCTGAAACAGCACCCAATGTGTTTTCCGTGTCTGTCCTGTGTGCCTGCACTCTAAGCACCTGAGTGAAGTCTGCTGTGTGGAGCTGTCTTCAGCTGAGCAGCAGATGCTTCGCTTGTGCGGCCAATCGCATGCGGCCTTGCTGTGGAAGACTTTCTGTAAGAAAAATTCCCGCGTACAACCAATTCTTCTTGCAGTGTGATTTCAGTGTCTGTCTTGGGTGGCTGCACTCTGAGCGACTGGGCGATTTATCCTGTGTAGTACTCTCTTTTGCTGAGCGGCGGCACGCCCTCGCTTGTTTTGCCATTCAAGTGAAGCCTTGCTGAAGAAGGCCGGCTGTCAGAAGAATTCCCGCATACAACGAATTTACCTAGAAATTCTCAAAAGTGGCGTTTTCCTGCTACTTCCCGGCTGCTTCAGAGGGGCCCAGGTTGTCTGGGTGGTATGGAAGCCGGTCTCCCATGCCACAGTCTGAGCTTTGTAACCTGAGTGCCCATTTTTTAATCCCCAGGCATCATGTAAGCAACAGGTGTGTGCAAGCTTCTCCAAAGCGTGGTGGTGATGAGGCCCCAAACCTCAGAGCTGTTGTCCTGCAGAGAAGGCTCTGGGACTGTCTCAGATCATGTGGTTTCCTACTCAGCCATATTCAGAAAGGCAGCCAAACACTGCTGTGAAAATTAGAGCTTCTTGTATATACGTATACTCCCAGATATGAGAATACTGTGAAGAGGCCTTCTGCCCAGCCTCAGGGGAAGAGGCAAAGAAAGCTGCTTTCTGCACAGCATTGGAAGCACGACGGGTGGGCGTTCTGTTCAACAGGTGAAAAGCAGGGAGGACCAGGAGCCTCAGGCGAGTAAGCTCCTCCTATGGCTAGGGCAGCTTAATTCAAACGTCTGCAATGGAAATTTTTCTGGGGTCACTGAGATCAATCTTCACTATCTAACACTTTCAGTTGCTTTCTCCAAATTCATACACCGTGGAATGCCCAAACGTATGTTTGCATGGTGTCCTCTCGGAATGCAGCTTAAGTCTGAAACATACGTGTGCTGAGAGTAGGACTTGCAACAACTTTTAGGGAAGAGGCTGTTGGAGTCCTTCATCTGATCATCCTTTCATCAGAACAAAGCGTTTCTCTGGGCCACAACTCTATCAGCCTGAACTGACCACGTGCATCACACCACTCTCATGATCTACATGGAGAAACCATCCTTTGCTGTGTTTCTAAAGCTAAATGCTTAAGGGCAGCCCTAAGACCTCTGCATTCAAGCACACTGAAGAAGGCCTTTCATGCTTGGATCTTTCGTCCAAAGACTTGGAATCATGCGGGAGGCCCTGGTTTCCTGTAGGTGCAAGAAGAGGATGCAAAAGGCCACGTCATCCCTTTGCTAGCAATGCCATGATGACGCCTTAGCTGTAAAGTGTCCGAAACCGCTGCAGGAGAGCCTTATGCCAGACTTTGAAATAGGAAACATTCCACCGTGCACTGAGGAGACCCTCCCTGAGAGAACACAAGGTTGCTTTCGCCTTGCATGCAATTTGCTCCTATGTGGTATGGAAACCAGTAAACGTTGTAGTGAAAGGCTGTATTCTCTATACGTCCTCTATCTCAAAGACATAAGTGGGCCTGGAACAGGCATTCCCACTAGCCACACGGGAAGTTAGAGTAGATGCTCTGAAATAAACGTAGTGGAGGCAAGTCAGCTTTGGATTCAGCTTATGTGGGTGAAAGGAAGCAGCGCAGAACGCTCCATTCAAGGAATCATTGACATCGTTGCACTGGATGCTGAAACAGCACCCAATGTGTTTTCCGTGTCTGTCCTGTGTGCCTGCACTCTAAGCACCTGAGTGAAGTCTGCTGTGTGGAGCTGTCTTCAGCTGAGCAGCAGATGCTTCGCTTGTGCGGCCAATCGCATGCGGCCTTGCTGTGGAAGACTTTCTGTAAGAAAAATTCCCGCGTACAACCAATTCTTCTTGCAGTGTGATTTCAGTGTCTGTCTTGGGTGGCTGCACTCTGAGCGACTGGGCGATTTATCCGGTGTAGTACTCTCTTTTGCTGAGCGGCGGCACGCCCTCGCTTGTTTTGCCATTCAAGTGAAGCCTTGCTGAAGAAGGCCGGCTGTCAGAAGAATTCCCGCATACAACGAATTTACCTAGAAATTCTCAAAAGTGGCGTTTTCCTGCTACTTCCCGGCTGCTTCAGAGGGGCCCAGGTTGTCTGGGTGGTATGGAAGCCGGTCTCCCATGCCACAGTCTGAGCTTTGTAACCTGAGTGCCCATTTTTTAATCCCCAGGCATCATGTAAGCAACAGGTGTGTGCAAGCTTCTCCAAAGCGTGGTGGTGATGAGGCCCCAAACCTCAGAGCTGTTGTCCTGCAGAGAAGGCTCTGGGACTGTCTCAGATCATGTGGTTTCCTACTCAGCCATATTCAGAAAGGCAGCCAAACACTGCTGTGAAAATTAGAGCTTCTTGTATATACTTATACTCCCAGATATGAGAATACTGTGAAGAGGCCTTCTGCCCAGCCTCAGGGGAAGAGGCAAAGAAAGCTGCTTTCTGCACAGCATTGGAAGCACGACGGGTGGGCGTTCTGTTCAACAGGTGAAAAGCAGGGAGGACCAGGAGCCTCAGGCGAGTAAGCTCCTCCTATGGCTAGGGCAGCTTAATTCAAACGTCTGCAATGGAAATTTTTCTGGGGTCACTGAGATCAATCTTCACTATCTAACACTTTCAGTTGCTTTCTCCAAATTCATACACCGTGGAATGCCCAAACGTATGTTTGCATGGTGTCCTCTCGGAATCCAGCTTAAGTCTGAAACATACGTGTGCTGAGAGTAGGACTTGCAACAACTTTTAGGGAAGAGGCTGTTGGAGTCCTTCATCTGATCATCCTTTCATCAGAACAAAGCGTTTCTCTGGGCCACAACTCTATCAGCCTGAACTGACCACGTGCATCACACCACTCTCATGATCTACATGGAGAAACCATCCTTTGCTGTGTTTCTAAAGCTAAATGCTTAAGGGCAGCCCTAAGACCTCTGCATTCAAGCACACTGAAGAAGGCCTTTCATGCTTGGATCTTTCGTCCAAAGACTTGGAATCATGCGGGAGGCCCTGGTTTCCTGTAGGTGCAAGAAGAGGATGCAAAAGGCCACGTCATCCCTTTGCTAGCAATGCCATGATGACGCCTTAGCTGTAAAGTGTCCGAAACCGCTGCAGGAGAGCCTTATGCCAGACTTTGAAATAGGAAACATTCCACCGTGCACTGAGGAGACCCTCCCTGAGAGAACACAAGGTTGCTTTCGCCTTGCATGCAATTTGCTCCTATGTGGTATGGAAACCAGTAAACGTTGTAGTGAAAGGCTGTATTCTCTATACGTCCTCTATCTCAAAGACATAAGTGGGCCTGGAACAGGCATTCCCACTAGCCACACGGGAAGTTAGAGTAGATGCTCTGAAATAAACGTAGTGGAGGCAAGTCAGCTTTGGATTCAGCTTATGTGGGTGAAAGGAAGCAGCGCAGAACGCTCCATTCAAGGAATCATTGACATCGTTGCACTGGATGCTGAAACAGCACCCAATGTGTTTTCCGTGTCTGTCCTGTGTGCCTGCACTCTAAGCACCTGAGTGAAGTCTGCTGTGTGGAGCTGTCTTCAGCTGAGCAGCAGATGCTTCGCTTGTGCGGCCAATCGCATGCGGCCTTGCTGTGGAAGACTTTCTGTAAGAAAAATTCCCGCGTACAACCAATTCTTCTTGCAGTGTGATTTCAGTGTCTGTCTTGGGTGGCTGCACTCTGAGCGACTGGGCGATTTATCCGGTGTAGTACTCTCTTTTGCTGAGCGGCGGCACGCCCTCGCTTGTTTTGCCATTCAAGTGAAGCCTTGCTGAAGAAGGCCGGCTGTCAGAAGAATTCCCGCATACAACGAATTTACCTAGAAATTCTCAAAAGTGGCGTTTTCCTGCTACTTCCCGGCTGCTTCAGAGGGGCCCAGGTTGTCTGGGTGGTATGGAAGCCGGTCTCCCATGCCACAGTCTGAGCTTTGTAACCTGAGTGCCCATTTTTTAATCCCCAGGCATCATGTAAGCAACAGGTGTGTGCAAGCTTCTCCAAAGCGTGGTGGTGATGAGGCCCCAAACCTCAGAGCTGTTGTCCTGCAGAGAAGGCTCTGGGACTGTCTCAGATCATGTGGTTTCCTACTCAGCCATATTCAGAAAGGCAGCCAAACACTGCTGTGAAAATTAGAGCTTCTTGTATATACTTATACTCCCAGATATGAGAATACTGTGAAGAGGCCTTCTGCCCAGCCTCAGGGGAAGAGGCAAAGAAAGCTGCTTTCTGCACAGCATTGGAAGCACGACGGGTGGGCGTTCTGTTCAACAGGTGAAAAGCAGGGAGGACCAGGAGCCTCAGGCGAGTAAGCTCCTCCTATGGCTAGGGCAGCTTAATTCAAACGTCTGCAATGGAAATTTTTCTGGGGTCACTGAGATCAATCTTCACTATCTAACACTTTCAGTTGCTTTCTCCAAATTCATACACCGTGGAATGCCCAAACGTATGTTTGCATGGTGTCCTCTCGGAATCCAGCTTAAGTCTGAAACATACGTGTGCTGAGAGTAGGACTTGCAACAACTTTTAGGGAAGAGGCTGTTGGAGTCCTTCATCTGATCATCCTTTCATCAGAACAAAGCGTTTCTCTGGGCCACAACTCTATCAGCCTGAACTGACCACGTGCATCACACCACTCTCATGATCTACATGGAGAAACCATCCTTTGCTGTGTTTCTAAAGCTAAATGCTTAAGGGCAGCCCTAAGACCTCTGCATTCAAGCACACTGAAGAAGGCCTTTCATGCTTGGATCTTTCGTCCAAAGACTTGGAATCATGCGGGAGGCCCTGGTTTCCTGTAGGTGCAAGAAGAGGATGCAAAAGGCCACGTCATCCCTTTGCTAGCAATGCCATGATGACGCCTTAGCTGTAAAGTGTCCGAAACCGCTGCAGGAGAGCCTTATGCCAGACTTTGAAATAGGAAACATTCCACCGTGCACTGAGGAGACCCTCCCTGAGAGAACACAAGGTTGCTTTCGCCTTGCATGCAATTTGCTCCTATGTGGTATGGAAACCAGTAAACGTTGTAGTGAAAGGCTGTATTCTCTATACGTCCTCTATCTCAAAGACATAAGTGGGCCTGGAACAGGCATTCCCACTAGCCACACGGGAAGTTAGAGTAGATGCTCTGAAATAAACGTAGTGGAGGCAAGTCAGCTTTGGATTCAGCTTATGTGGGTGAAAGGAAGCAGCGCAGAACGCTCCATTCAAGGAATCATTGACATCGTTGCACTGGATGCTGAAACAGCACTCAATGTGTTTTCCGTGTCTGTCCTGTGTGCCTGCACTCTAAGCACCTGAGTGAAGTCTGCTGTGTGGAGCTGTCTTCAGCTGAGCAGCAGATGCTTCGCTTGTGCGGCCAATCGCATGCGGCCTTGCTGTGGAAGACTTTCTGTAAGAAAAATTCCCGCGTACAACCAATTCTTCTTGCAGTGTGATTTCAGTGTCTGTCTTGGGTGGCTGCACTCTGAGCGACTGGGCGATTTATCCGGTGTAGTACTCTCTTTTGCTGAGCGGCGGCACGCCCTCGCTTGTTTTGCCATTCAAGTGAAGCCTTGCTGAAGAAGGCCGGCTGTCAGAAGAATTCCCGCATACAACGAATTTACCTAGAAATTCTCAAAAGTGGCGTTTTCCTGCTACTTCCCGGCTGCTTCAGAGGGGCCCAGGTTGTCTGGGTGGTATGGAAGCCGGTCTCCCATGCCACAGTCTGAGCTTTGTAACCTGAGTGCCCATTTTTTAATCCCCAGGCATCATGTAAGCAACAGGTGTGTGCAAGCTTCTCCAAAGCGTGGTGGTGATGAGGCCCCAAACCTCAGAGCTGTTGTCCTGCAGAGAAGGCTCTGGGACTGTCTCAGATCATGTGGTTTCCTACTCAGCCATATTCAGAAAGGCAGCCAAACACTGCTGTGAAAATTAGAGCTTCTTGTATATACGTATACTCCCAGATATGAGAATACTGTGAAGAGGCCTTCTGCCCAGCCTCAGGGGAAGAGGCAAAGAAAGCTGCTTTCTGCACAGCATTGGAAGCACGACGGGTGGGCGTTCTGTTCAACAGGTGAAAAGCAGGGAGGACCAGGAGCCTCAGGCGAGTAAGCTCCTCCTATGGCTAGGGCAGCTTAATTCAAACGTCTGCAATGGAAATTTTTCTGGGGTCACTGAGATCAATCTTCACTATCTAACACTTTCAGTTGCTTTCTCCAAATTCATACACCGTGGAATGCCCAAACGTATGTTTGCATGGTGTCCTCTCGGAATGCAGCTTAAGTCTGAAACATACGTGTGCTGAGAGTAGGACTTGCAACAACTTTTAGGGAAGAGGCTGTTGGAGTCCTTCATCTGATCATCCTTTCATCAGAACAAAGCGTTTCTCTGGGCCACAACTCTATCAGCCTGAACTGACCACGTGCATCACACCACTCTCATGATCTACATGGAGAAACCATCCTTTGCTGTGTTTCTAAAGCTAAATGCTTAAGGGCAGCCCTAAGACCTCTGCATTCAAGCACACTGAAGAAGGCCTTTCATGCTTGGATCTTTCGTCCAAAGACTTGGAATCATGCGGGAGGCCCTGGTTTCCTGTAGGTGCAAGAAGAGGATGCAAAAGGCCACGTCATCCCTTTGCTAGCAATGCCATGATGACGCCTTAGCTGTAAAGTGTCCGAAACCGCTGCAGGAGAGCCTTATGCCAGACTTTGAAATAGGAAACATTCCACCGTGCACTGAGGAGACCCTCCCTGAGAGAACACAAGGTTGCTTTCGCCTTGCATGCAATTTGCTCCTATGTGGTATGGAAACCAGTAAACGTTGTAGTGAAAGGCTGTATTCTCTATACGTCCTCTATCTCAAAGACATAAGTGGGCCTGGAACAGGCATTCCCACTAGCCACACGGGAAGTTAGAGTAGATGCTCTGAAATAAACGTAGTGGAGGCAAGTCAGCTTTGGATTCAGCTTATGTGGGTGAAAGGAAGCAGCGCAGAACGCTCCATTCAAGGAATCATTGACATCGTTGCACTGGATGCTGAAACAGCACCCAATGTGTTTTCCGTGTCTGTCCTGTGTGCCTGCACTCTAAGCACCTGAGTGAAGTCTGCTGTGTGGAGCTGTCTTCAGCTGAGCAGCAGATGCTTCGCTTGTGCGGCCAATCGCATGCGGCCTTGCTGTGGAAGACTTTCTGTAAGAAAAATTCCCGCGTACAACCAATTCTTCTTGCAGTGTGATTTCAGTGTCTGTCTTGGGTGGCTGCACTCTGAGCGACTGGGCGATTTATCCGGTGTAGTACTCTCTTTTGCTGAGCGGCGGCACGCCCTCGCTTGTTTTGCCATTCAAGTGAAGCCTTGCTGAAGAAGGCCGGCTGTCAGAAGAATTCCCGCATACAACGAATTTACCTAGAAATTCTCAAAAGTGGCGTTTTCCTGCTACTTCCCGGCTGCTTCAGAGGGGCCCAGGTTGTCTGGGTGGTATGGAAGCCGGTCTCCCATGCCACAGTCTGAGCTTTGTAACCTGAGTGCCCATTTTTTAATCCCCAGGCATCATGTAAGCAACAGGTGTGTGCAAGCTTCTCCAAAGCGTGGTGGTGATGAGGCCCCAAACCTCAGAGCTGTTGTCCTGCAGAGAAGGCTCTGGGACTGTCTCAGATCATGTGGTTTCCTACTCAGCCATATTCAGAAAGGCAGCCAAACACTGCTGTGAAAATTAGAGCTTCTTGTATATACTTATACTCCCAGATATGAGAATACTGTGAAGAGGCCTTCTGCCCAGCCTCAGGGGAAGAGGCAAAGAAAGCTGCTTTCTGCACAGCATTGGAAGCACGACGGGTGGGCGTTCTGTTCAACAGGTGAAAAGCAGGGAGGACCAGGAGCCTCAGGCGAGTAAGCTCCTCCTATGGCTAGGGCAGCTTAATTCAAACGTCTGCAATGGAAATTTTTCTGGGGTCACTGAGATCAATCTTCACTATCTAACACTTTCAGTTGCTTTCTCCAAATTCATACACCGTGGAATGCCCAAACGTATGTTTGCATGGTGTCCTCTCGGAATGCAGCTTAAGTCTGAAACATACGTGTGCTGAGAGTAGGACTTGCAACAACTTTTAGGGAAGAGGCTGTTGGAGTCCTTCATCTGATCATCCTTTCATCAGAACAAAGCGTTTCTCTGGGCCACAACTCTATCAGCCTGAACTGACCACGTGCATCACACCACTCTCATGATCTACATGGAGAAACCATCCTTTGCTGTGTTTCTAAAGCTAAATGCTTAAGGGCAGCCCTAAGACCTCTGCATTCAAGCACACTGAAGAAGGCCTTTCATGCTTGGATCTTTCGTCCAAAGACTTGGAATCATGCGGGAGGCCCTGGTTTCCTGTAGGTGCAAGAAGAGGATGCAAAAGGCCACGTCATCCCTTTGCTAGCAATGCCATGATGACGCCTTAGCTGTAAAGTGTCCGAAACCGCTGCAGGAGAGCCTTATGCCAGACTTTGAAATAGGAAACATTCCACCGTGCACTGAGGAGACCCTCCCTGAGAGAACACAAGGTTGCTTTCGCCTTGCATGCAATTTGCTCCTATGTGGTATGGAAACCAGTAAACGTTGTAGTGAAAGGCTGTATTCTCTATACGTCCTCTATCTCAAAGACATAAGTGGGCCTGGAACAGGCATTCCCACTAGCCACACGGGAAGTTAGAGTAGATGCTCTGAAATAAACGTAGTGGAGGCAAGTCAGCTTTGGATTCAGCTTATGTGGGTGAAAGGAAGCAGCGCAGAACGCTCCATTCAAGGAATCATTGACATCGTTGCACTGGATGCTGAAACAGCACCCAATGTGTTTTCCGTGTCTGTCCTGTGTGCCTGCACTCTAAGCACCTGAGTGAAGTCTGCTGTGTGGAGCTGTCTTCAGCTGAGCAGCAGATGCTTCGCTTGTGCGGCCAATCGCATGCGGCCTTGCTGTGGAAGACTTTCTGTAAGAAAAATTCCCGCGTACAACCAATTCTTCTTGCAGTGTGATTTCAGTGTCTGTCTTGGGTGGCTGCACTCTGAGCGACTGGGCGATTTATCCGGTGTAGTACTCTCTTTTGCTGAGCGGCGGCACGCCCTCGCTTGTTTTGCCATTCAAGTGAAGCCTTGCTGAAGAAGGCCGGCTGTCAGAAGAATTCCCGCATACAACGAATTTACCTAGAAATTCTCAAAAGTGGCGTTTTCCTGCTACTTCCCGGCTGCTTCAGAGGGGCCCAGGTTGTCTGGGTGGTATGGAAGCCGGTCTCCCATGCCACAGTCTGAGCTTTGTAACCTGAGTGCCCATTTTTTAATCCCCAGGCATCATGTAAGCAACAGGTGTGTGCAAGCTTCTCCAAAGCGTGGTGGTGATGAGGCCCCAAACCTCAGAGCTGTTGTCCTGCAGAGAAGGCTCTGGGACTGTCTCAGATCATGTGGTTTCCTACTCAGCCATATTCAGAAAGGCAGCCAAACACTGCTGTGAAAATTAGAGCTTCTTGTATATACGTATACTCCCAGATATGAGAATACTGTGAAGAGGCCTTCTGCCCAGCCTCAGGGGAAGAGGCAAAGAAAGCTGCTTTCTGCACAGCATTGGAAGCACGACGGGTGGGCGTTCTGTTCAACAGGTGAAAAGCAGGGAGGACCAGGAGCCTCAGGCGAGTAAGCTCCTCCTATGGCTAGGGCAGCTTAATTCAAACGTCTGCAATGGAAATTTTTCTGGGGTCACTGAGATCAATCTTCACTATCTAACACTTTCAGTTGCTTTCTCCAAATTCATACACCGTGGAATGCCCAAACGTATGTTTGCATGGTGTCCTCTCGGAATGCAGCTTAAGTCTGAAACATACGTGTGCTGAGAGTAGGACTTGCAACAACTTTTAGGGAAGAGGCTGTTGGAGTCCTTCATCTGATCATCCTTTCATCAGAACAAAGCGTTTCTCTGGGCCACAACTCTATCAGCCTGAACTGACCACGTGCATCACACCACTCTCATGATCTACATGGAGAAACCATCCTTTGCTGTGTTTCTAAAGCTAAATGCTTAAGGGCAGCCCTAAGACCTCTGCATTCAAGCACACTGAAGAAGGCCTTTCATGCTTGGATCTTTCGTCCAAAGACTTGGAATCATGCGGGAGGCCCTGGTTTCCTGTAGGTGCAAGAAGAGGATGCAAAAGGCCACGTCATCCCTTTGCTAGCAATGCCATGATGACGCCTTAGCTGTAAAGTGTCCGAAACCGCTGCAGGAGAGCCTTATGCCAGACTTTGAAATAGGAAACATTCCACCGTGCACTGAGGAGACCCTCCCTGAGAGAACACAAGGTTGCTTTCGCCTTGCATGCAATTTGCTCCTATGTGGTATGGAAACCAGTAAACGTTGTAGTGAAAGGCTGTATTCTCTATACGTCCTCTATCTCAAAGACATAAGTGGGCCTGGAACAGGCATTCCCACTAGCCACACGGGAAGTTAGAGTAGATGCTCTGAAATAAACGTAGTGGAGGCAAGTCAGCTTTGGATTCAGCTTATGTGGGTGAAAGGAAGCAGCGCAGAACGCTCCATTCAAGGAATCATTGACATCGTTGCACTGGATGCTGAAACAGCACCCAATGTGTTTTCCGTGTCTGTCCTGTGTGCCTGCACTCTAAGCACCTGAGTGAAGTCTGCTGTGTGGAGCTGTCTTCAGCTGAGCAGCAGATGCTTCGCTTGTGCGGCCAATCGCATGCGGCCTTGCTGTGGAAGACTTTCTGTAAGAAAAATTCCCGCGTACAACCAATTCTTCTTGCAGTGTGATTTCAGTGTCTGTCTTGGGTGGCTGCACTCTGAGCGACTGGGCGATTTATCCGGTGTAGTACTCTCTTTTGCTGAGCGGCGGCACGCCCTCGCTTGTTTTGCCATTCAAGTGAAGCCTTGCTGAAGAAGGCCGGCTGTCAGAAGAATTCCCGCATACAACGAATTTACCTAGAAATTCTCAAAAGTGGCGTTTTCCTGCTACTTCCCGGCTGCTTCAGAGGGGCCCAGGTTGTCTGGGTGGTATGGAAGCCGGTCTCCCATGCCACAGTCTGAGCTTTGTAACCTGAGTGCCCATTTTTTAATCCCCAGGCATCATGTAAGCAACAGGTGTGTGCAAGCTTCTCCAAAGCGTGGTGGTGATGAGGCCCCAAACCTCAGAGCTGTTGTCCTGCAGAGAAGGCTCTGGGACTGTCTCAGATCATGTGGTTTCCTACTCAGCCATATTCAGAAAGGCAGCCAAACACTGCTGTGAAAATTAGAGCTTCTTGTATATACTTATACTCCCAGATATGAGAATACTGTGAAGAGGCCTTCTGCCCAGCCTCAGGGGAAGAGGCAAAGAAAGCTGCTTTCTGCACAGCATTGGAAGCACGACGGGTGGGCGTTCTGTTCAACAGGTGAAAAGCAGGGAGGACCAGGAGCCTCAGGCGAGTAAGCTCCTCCTATGGCTAGGGCAGCTTAATTCAAACGTCTGCAATGGAAATTTTTCTGGGGTCACTGAGATCAATCTTCACTATCTAACACTTTCAGTTGCTTTCTCCAAATTCATACACCGTGGAATGCCCAAACGTATGTTTGCATGGTGTCCTCTCGGAATGCAGCTTAAGTCTGAAACATACGTGTGCTGAGAGTAGGACTTGCAACAACTTTTAGGGAAGAGGCTGTTGGAGTCCTTCATCTGATCATCCTTTCATCAGAACAAAGCGTTTCTCTGGGCCACAACTCTATCAGCCTGAACTGACCACGTGCATCACACCACTCTCATGATCTACATGGAGAAACCATCCTTTGCTGTGTTTCTAAAGCTAAATGCTTAAGGGCAGCCCTAAGACCTCTGCATTCAAGCACACTGAAGAAGGCCTTTCATGCTTGGATCTTTCGTCCAAAGACTTGGAATCATGCGGGAGGCCCTGGTTTCCTGTAGGTGCAAGAAGAGGATGCAAAAGGCCACGTCATCCCTTTGCTAGCAATGCCATGATGACGCCTTAGCTGTAAAGTGTCCGAAACCGCTGCAGGAGAGCCTTATGCCAGACTTTGAAATAGGAAACATTCCACCGTGCACTGAGGAGACCCTCCCTGAGAGAACACAAGGTTGCTTTCGCCTTGCATGCAATTTGCTCCTATGTGGTATGGAAACCAGTAAACGTTGTAGTGAAAGGCTGTATTCTCTATACGTCCTCTATCTCAAAGACATAAGTGGGCCTGGAACAGGCATTCCCACTAGCCACACGGGAAGTTAGAGTAGATGCTCTGAAATAAACGTAGTGGAGGCAAGTCAGCTTTGGATTCAGCTTATGTGGGTGAAAGGAAGCAGCGCAGAACGCTCCATTCAAGGAATCATTGACATCGTTGCACTGGATGCTGAAACAGCACCCAATGTGTTTTCCGTGTCTGTCCTGTGTGCCTGCACTCTAAGCACCTGAGTGAAGTCTGCTGTGTGGAGCTGTCTTCAGCTGAGCAGCAGATGCTTCGCTTGTGCGGCCAATCGCATGCGGCCTTGCTGTGGAAGACTTTCTGTAAGAAAAATTCCCGCGTACAACCAATTCTTCTTGCAGTGTGATTTCAGTGTCTGTCTTGGGTGGCTGCACTCTGAGCGACTGGGCGATTTATCCGGTGTAGTACTCTCTTTTGCTGAGCGGCGGCACGCCCTCGCTTGTTTTGCCATTCAAGTGAAGCCTTGCTGAAGAAGGCCGGCTGTCAGAAGAATTCCCGCATACAACGAATTTACCTAGAAATTCTCAAAAGTGGCGTTTTCCTGCTACTTCCCGGCTGCTTCAGAGGGGCCCAGGTTGTCTGGGTGGTATGGAAGCCGGTCTCCCATGCCACAGTCTGAGCTTTGTAACCTGAGTGCCCATTTTTTAATCCCCAGGCATCATGTAAGCAACAGGTGTGTGCAAGCTTCTCCAAAGCGTGGTGGTGATGAGGCCCCAAACCTCAGAGCTGTTGTCCTGCAGAGAAGGCTCTGGGACTGTCTCAGATCATGTGGTTTCCTACTCAGCCATATTCAGAAAGGCAGCCAAACACTGCTGTGAAAATTAGAGCTTCTTGTATATACTTATACTCCCAGATATGAGAATACTGTGAAGAGGCCTTCTGCCCAGCCTCAGGGGAAGAGGCAAAGAAAGCTGCTTTCTGCACAGCATTGGAAGCACGACGGGTGGGCGTTCTGTTCAACAGGTGAAAAGCAGGGAGGACCAGGAGCCTCAGGCGAGTAAGCTCCTCCTATGGCTAGGGCAGCTTAATTCAAACGTCTGCAATGGAAATTTTTCTGGGGTCACTGAGATCAATCTTCACTATCTAACACTTTCAGTTGCTTTCTCCAAATTCATACACCGTGGAATGCCCAAACGTATGTTTGCATGGTGTCCTCTCGGAATCCAGCTTAAGTCTGAAACATACGTGTGCTGAGAGTAGGACTTGCAACAACTTTTAGGGAAGAGGCTGTTGGAGTCCTTCATCTGATCATCCTTTCATCAGAACAAAGCGTTTCTCTGGGCCACAACTCTATCAGCCTGAACTGACCACGTGCATCACACCACTCTCATGATCTACATGGAGAAACCATCCTTTGCTGTGTTTCTAAAGCTAAATGCTTAAGGGCAGCCCTAAGACCTCTGCATTCAAGCACACTGAAGAAGGCCTTTCATGCTTGGATCTTTCGTCCAAAGACTTGGAATCATGCGGGAGGCCCTGGTTTCCTGTAGGTGCAAGAAGAGGATGCAAAAGGCCACGTCATCCCTTTGCTAGCAATGCCATGATGACGCCTTAGCTGTAAAGTGTCCGAAACCGCTGCAGGAGAGCCTTATGCCAGACTTTGAAATAGGAAACATTCCACCGTGCACTGAGGAGACCCTCCCTGAGAGAACACAAGGTTGCTTTCGCCTTGCATGCAATTTGCTCCTATGTGGTATGGAAACCAGTAAACGTTGTAGTGAAAGGCTGTATTCTCTATACGTCCTCTATCTCAAAGACATAAGTGGGCCTGGAACAGGCATTCCCACTAGCCACACGGGAAGTTAGAGTAGATGCTCTGAAATAAACGTAGTGGAGGCAAGTCAGCTTTGGATTCAGCTTATGTGGGTGAAAGGAAGCAGCGCAGAACGCTCCATTCAAGGAATCATTGACATCGTTGCACTGGATGCTGAAACAGCACCCAATGTGTTTTCCGTGTCTGTCCTGTGTGCCTGCACTCTAAGCACCTGAGTGAAGTCTGCTGTGTGGAGCTGTCTTCAGCTGAGCAGCAGATGCTTCGCTTGTGCGGCCAATCGCATGCGGCCTTGCTGTGGAAGACTTTCTGTAAGAAAAATTCCCGCGTACAACCAATTCTTCTTGCAGTGTGATTTCAGTGTCTGTCTTGGGTGGCTGCACTCTGAGCGACTGGGCGATTTATCCGGTGTAGTACTCTCTTTTGCTGAGCGGCGGCATGCCCTCGCTTGTTTTGCCATTCAAGTGAAGCCTTGCTGAAGAAGGCCGGCTGTCAGAAGAATTCCCGCATACAACGAATTTACCTAGAAATTCTCAAAAGTGGCGTTTTCCTGCTACTTCCCGGCTGCTTCAGAGGGGCCCAGGTTGTCTGGGTGGTATGGAAGCCGGTCTCCCATGCCACAGTCTGAGCTTTGTAACCTGAGTGCCCATTTTTTAATCCCCAGGCATCATGTAAGCAACAGGTGTGTGCAAGCTTCTCCAAAGCGTGGTGGTGATGAGGCCCCAAACCTCAGAGCTGTTGTCCTGCAGAGAAGGCTCTGGGACTGTCTCAGATCATGTGGTTTCCTACTCAGCCATATTCAGAAAGGCAGCCAAACACTGCTGTGAAAATTAGAGCTTCTTGTATATACTTATACTCCCAGATATGAGAATACTGTGAAGAGGCCTTCTGCCCAGCCTCAGGGGAAGAGGCAAAGAAAGCTGCTTTCTGCACAGCATTGGAAGCACGACGGGTGGGCGTTCTGTTCAACAGGTGAAAAGCAGGGAGGACCAGGAGCCTCAGGCGAGTAAGCTCCTCCTATGGCTAGGGCAGCTTAATTCAAACGTCTGCAATGGAAATTTTTCTGGGGTCACTGAGATCAATCTTCACTATCTAACACTTTCAGTTGCTTTCTCCAAATTCATACACCGTGGAATGCCCAAACGTATGTTTGCATGGTGTCCTCTCGGAATCCAGCTTAAGTCTGAAACATACGTGTGCTGAGAGTAGGACTTGCAACAACTTTTAGGGAAGAGGCTGTTGGAGTCCTTCATCTGATCATCCTTTCATCAGAACAAAGCGTTTCTCTGGGCCACAACTCTATCAGCCTGAACTGACCACGTGCATCACACCACTCTCATGATCTACATGGAGAAACCATCCTTTGCTGTGTTTCTAAAGCTAAATGCTTAAGGGCAGCCCTAAGACCTCTGCATTCAAGCACACTGAAGAAGGCCTTTCATGCTTGGATCTTTCGTCCAAAGACTTGGAATCATGCGGGAGGCCCTGGTTTCCTGTAGGTGCAAGAAGAGGATGCAAAAGGCCACGTCATCCCTTTGCTAGCAATGCCATGATGACGCCTTAGCTGTAAAGTGTCCGAAACCGCTGCAGGAGAGCCTTATGCCAGACTTTGAAATAGGAAACATTCCACCGTGCACTGAGGAGACCCTCCCTGAGAGAACACAAGGTTGCTTTCGCCTTGCATGCAATTTGCTCCTATGTGGTATGGAAACCAGTAAACGTTGTAGTGAAAGGCTGTATTCTCTATACGTCCTCTATCTCAAAGACATAAGTGGGCCTGGAACAGGCATTCCCACTAGCCACACGGGAAGTTAGAGTAGATGCTCTGAAATAAACGTAGTGGAGGCAAGTCAGCTTTGGATTCAGCTTATGTGGGTGAAAGGAAGCAGCGCAGAACGCTCCATTCAAGGAATCATTGACATCGTTGCACTGGATGCTGAAACAGCACTCAATGTGTTTTCCGTGTCTGTCCTGTGTGCCTGCACTCTAAGCACCTGAGTGAAGTCTGCTGTGTGGAGCTGTCTTCAGCTGAGCAGCAGATGCTTCGCTTGTGCGGCCAATCGCATGCGGCCTTGCTGTGGAAGACTTTCTGTAAGAAAAATTCCCGCGTACAACCAATTCTTCTTGCAGTGTGATTTCAGTGTCTGTCTTGGGTGGCTGCACTCTGAGCGACTGGGCGATTTATCCGGTGTAGTACTCTCTTTTGCTGAGCGGCGGCACGCCCTCGCTTGTTTTGCCATTCAAGTGAAGCCTTGCTGAAGAAGGCCGGCTGTCAGAAGAATTCCCGCATACAACGAATTTACCTAGAAATTCTCAAAAGTGGCGTTTTCCTGCTACTTCCCGGCTGCTTCAGAGGGGCCCAGGTTGTCTGGGTGGTATGGAAGCCGGTCTCCCATGCCACAGTCTGAGCTTTGTAACCTGAGTGCCCATTTTTTAATCCCCAGGCATCATGTAAGCAACAGGTGTGTGCAAGCTTCTCCAAAGCGTGGTGGTGATGAGGCCCCAAACCTCAGAGCTGTTGTCCTGCAGAGAAGGCTCTGGGACTGTCTCAGATCATGTGGTTTCCTACTCAGCCATATTCAGAAAGGCAGCCAAACACTGCTGTGAAAATTAGAGCTTCTTGTATATACGTATACTCCCAGATATGAGAATACTGTGAAGAGGCCTTCTGCCCAGCCTCAGGGGAAGAGGCAAAGAAAGCTGCTTTCTGCACAGCATTGGAAGCACGACGGGTGGGCGTTCTGTTCAACAGGTGAAAAGCAGGGAGGACCAGGAGCCTCAGGCGAGTAAGCTCCTCCTATGGCTAGGGCAGCTTAATTCAAACGTCTGCAATGGAAATTTTTCTGGGGTCACTGAGATCAATCTTCACTATCTAACACTTTCAGTTGCTTTCTCCAAATTCATACACCGTGGAATGCCCAAACGTATGTTTGCATGGTGTCCTCTCGGAATGCAGCTTAAGTCTGAAACATACGTGTGCTGAGAGTAGGACTTGCAACAACTTTTAGGGAAGAGGCTGTTGGAGTCCTTCATCTGATCATCCTTTCATCAGAACAAAGCGTTTCTCTGGGCCACAACTCTATCAGCCTGAACTGACCACGTGCATCACACCACTCTCATGATCTACATGGAGAAACCATCCTTTGCTGTGTTTCTAAAGCTAAATGCTTAAGGGCAGCCCTAAGACCTCTGCATTCAAGCACACTGAAGAAGGCCTTTCATGCTTGGATCTTTCGTCCAAAGACTTGGAATCATGCGGGAGGCCCTGGTTTCCTGTAGGTGCAAGAAGAGGATGCAAAAGGCCACGTCATCCCTTTGCTAGCAATGCCATGATGACGCCTTAGCTGTAAAGTGTCCGAAACCGCTGCAGGAGAGCCTTATGCCAGACTTTGAAATAGGAAACATTCCACCGTGCACTGAGGAGACCCTCCCTGAGAGAACACAAGGTTGCTTTCGCCTTGCATGCAATTTGCTCCTATGTGGTATGGAAACCAGTAAACGTTGTAGTGAAAGGCTGTATTCTCTATACGTCCTCTATCTCAAAGACATAAGTGGGCCTGGAACAGGCATTCCCACTAGCCACACGGGAAGTTAGAGTAGATGCTCTGAAATAAACGTAGTGGAGGCAAGTCAGCTTTGGATTCAGCTTATGTGGGTGAAAGGAAGCAGCGCAGAACGCTCCATTCAAGGAATCATTGACATCGTTGCACTGGATGCTGAAACAGCACCCAATGTGTTTTCCGTGTCTGTCCTGTGTGCCTGCACTCTAAGCACCTGAGTGAAGTCTGCTGTGTGGAGCTGTCTTCAGCTGAGCAGCAGATGCTTCGCTTGTGCGGCCAATCGCATGCGGCCTTGCTGTGGAAGACTTTCTGTAAGAAAAATTCCCGCGTACAACCAATTCTTCTTGCAGTGTGATTTCAGTGTCTGTCTTGGGTGGCTGCACTCTGAGCGACTGGGCGATTTATCCGGTGTAGTACTCTCTTTTGCTGAGCGGCGGCACGCCCTCGCTTGTTTTGCCATTCAAGTGAAGCCTTGCTGAAGAAGGCCGGCTGTCAGAAGAATTCCCGCATACAACGAATTTACCTAGAAATTCTCAAAAGTGGCGTTTTCCTGCTACTTCCCGGCTGCTTCAGAGGGGCCCAGGTTGTCTGGGTGGTATGGAAGCCGGTCTCCCATGCCACAGTCTGAGCTTTGTAACCTGAGTGCCCATTTTTTAATCCCCAGGCATCATGTAAGCAACAGGTGTGTGCAAGCTTCTCCAAAGCGTGGTGGTGATGAGGCCCCAAACCTCAGAGCTGTTGTCCTGCAGAGAAGGCTCTGGGACTGTCTCAGATCATGTGGTTTCCTACTCAGCCATATTCAGAAAGGCAGCCAAACACTGCTGTGAAAATTAGAGCTTCTTGTATATACTTATACTCCCAGATATGAGAATACTGTGAAGAGGCCTTCTGCCCAGCCTCAGGGGAAGAGGCAAAGAAAGCTGCTTTCTGCACAGCATTGGAAGCACGACGGGTGGGCGTTCTGTTCAACAGGTGAAAAGCAGGGAGGACCAGGAGCCTCAGGCGAGTAAGCTCCTCCTATGGCTAGGGCAGCTTAATTCAAACGTCTGCAATGGAAATTTTTCTGGGGTCACTGAGATCAATCTTCACTATCTAACACTTTCAGTTGCTTTCTCCAAATTCATACACCGTGGAATGCCCAAACGTATGTTTGCATGGTGTCCTCTCGGAATCCAGCTTAAGTCTGAAACATACGTGTGCTGAGAGTAGGACTTGCAACAACTTTTAGGGAAGAGGCTGTTGGAGTCCTTCATCTGATCATCCTTTCATCAGAACAAAGCGTTTCTCTGGGCCACAACTCTATCAGCCTGAACTGACCACGTGCATCACACCACTCTCATGATCTACATGGAGAAACCATCCTTTGCTGTGTTTCTAAAGCTAAATGCTTAAGGGCAGCCCTAAGACCTCTGCATTCAAGCACACTGAAGAAGGCCTTTCATGCTTGGATCTTTCGTCCAAAGACTTGGAATCATGCGGGAGGCCCTGGTTTCCTGTAGGTGCAAGAAGAGGATGCAAAAGGCCACGTCATCCCTTTGCTAGCAATGCCATGATGACGCCTTAGCTGTAAAGTGTCCGAAACCGCTGCAGGAGAGCCTTATGCCAGACTTTGAAATAGGAAACATTCCACCGTGCACTGAGGAGACCCTCCCTGAGAGAACACAAGGTTGCTTTCGCCTTGCATGCAATTTGCTCCTATGTGGTATGGAAACCAGTAAACGTTGTAGTGAAAGGCTGTATTCTCTATACGTCCTCTATCTCAAAGACATAAGTGGGCCTGGAACAGGCATTCCCACTAGCCACACGGGAAGTTAGAGTAGATGCTCTGAAATAAACGTAGTGGAGGCAAGTCAGCTTTGGATTCAGCTTATGTGGGTGAAAGGAAGCAGCGCAGAACGCTCCATTTAAGGAATCATTGACATCGTTGCACTGGATGCTGAAACAGCACCCAATGTGTTTTCCGTGTCTGTCCTGTGTGCCTGCACTCTAAGCACCTGAGTGAAGTCTGCTGTGTGGAGCTGTCTTCAGCTGAGCAGCAGATGCTTCGCTTGTGCGGCCAATCGCATGCGGCCTTGCTGTGGAAGACTTTCTGTAAGAAAAATTCCCGCGTACAACCAATTCTTCTTGCAGTGTGATTTCAGTGTCTGTCTTGGGTGGCTGCACTCTGAGCGACTGGGCGATTTATCCTGTGTAGTACTCTCTTTTGCTGAGCGGCGGCACGCCCTCGCTTGTTTTGCCATTCAAGTGAAGCCTTGCTGAAGAAGGCCGGCTGTCAGAAGAATTCCCGCATACAACGAATTTACCTAGAAATTCTCAAAAGTGGCGTTTTCCTGCTACTTCCCGGCTGCTTCAGAGGGGCCCAGGTTGTCTGGGTGGTATGGAAGCCGGTCTCCCATGCCACAGTCTGAGCTTTGTAACCTGAGTGCCCATTTTTTAATCCCCAGGCATCATGTAAGCAACAGGTGTGTGCAAGCTTCTCCAAAGCGTGGTGGTGATGAGGCCCCAAACCTCAGAGCTGTTGTCCTGCAGAGAAGGCTCTGGGACTGTCTCAGATCATGTGGTTTCCTACTCAGCCATATTCAGAAAGGCAGCCAAACACTGCTGTGAAAATTAGAGCTTCTTGTATATACTTATACTCCCAGATATGAGAATACTGTGAAGAGGCCTTCTGCCCAGCCTCAGGGGAAGAGGCAAAGAAAGCTGCTTTCTGCACAGCATTGGAAGCACGACGGGTGGGCGTTCTGTTCAACAGGTGAAAAGCAGGGAGGACCAGGAGCCTCAGGCGAGTAAGCTCCTCCTATGGCTAGGGCAGCTTAATTCAAACGTCTGCAATGGAAATTTTTCTGGGGTCACTGAGATCAATCTTCACTATCTAACACTTTCAGTTGCTTTCTCCAAATTCATACACCGTGGAATGCCCAAACGTATGTTTGCATGGTGTCCTCTCGGAATCCAGCTTAAGTCTGAAACATACGTGTGCTGAGAGTAGGACTTGCAACAACTTTTAGGGAAGAGGCTGTTGGAGTCCTTCATCTGATCATCCTTTCATCAGAACAAAGCGTTTCTCTGGGCCACAACTCTATCAGCCTGAACTGACCACGTGCATCACACCACTCTCATGATCTACATGGAGAAACCATCCTTTGCTGTGTTTCTAAAGCTAAATGCTTAAGGGCAGCCCTAAGACCTCTGCATTCAAGCACACTGAAGAAGGCCTTTCATGCTTGGATCTTTCGTCCAAAGACTTGGAATCATGCGGGAGGCCCTGGTTTCCTGTAGGTGCAAGAAGAGGATGCAAAAGGCCACGTCATCCCTTTGCTAGCAATGCCATGATGACGCCTTAGCTGTAAAGTGTCCGAAACCGCTGCAGGAGAGCCTTATGCCAGACTTTGAAATAGGAAACATTCCACCGTGCACTGAGGAGACCCTCCCTGAGAGAACACAAGGTTGCTTTCGCCTTGCATGCAATTTGCTCCTATGTGGTATGGAAACCAGTAAACGTTGTAGTGAAAGGCTGTATTCTCTATACGTCCTCTATCTCAAAGACATAAGTGGGCCTGGAACAGGCATTCCCACTAGCCACACGGGAAGTTAGAGTAGATGCTCTGAAATAAACGTAGTGGAGGCAAGTCAGCTTTGGATTCAGCTTATGTGGGTGAAAGGAAGCAGCGCAGAACGCTCCATTCAAGGAATCATTGACATCGTTGCACTGGATGCTGAAACAGCACCCAATGTGTTTTCCGTGTCTGTCCTGTGTGCCTGCACTCTAAGCACCTGAGTGAAGTCTGCTGTGTGGAGCTGTCTTCAGCTGAGCAGCAGATGCTTCGCTTGTGCGGCCAATCGCATGCGGCCTTGCTGTGGAAGACTTTCTGTAAGAAAAATTCCCGCGTACAACCAATTCTTCTTGCAGTGTGATTTCAGTGTCTGTCTTGGGTGGCTGCACTCTGAGCGACTGGGCGATTTATCCTGTGTAGTACTCTCTTTTGCTGAGCGGCGGCACGCCCTCGCTTGTTTTGCCATTCAAGTGAAGCCTTGCTGAAGAAGGCCGGCTGTCAGAAGAATTCCCGCATACAACGAATTTACCTAGAAATTCTCAAAAGTGGCGTTTTCCTGCTACTTCCCGGCTGCTTCAGAGGGGCCCAGGTTGTCTGGGTGGTATGGAAGCCGGTCTCCCATGCCACAGTCTGAGCTTTGTAACCTGAGTGCCCATTTTTTAATCCCCAGGCATCATGTAAGCAACAGGTGTGTGCAAGCTTCTCCAAAGCGTGGTGGTGATGAGGCCCCAAACCTCAGAGCTGTTGTCCTGCAGAGAAGGCTCTGGGACTGTCTCAGATCATGTGATTTCCTACTCAGCCATATTCAGAAAGGCAGCCAAACACTGCTGTGAAAATTAGAGCTTCTTGTATATACTTATACTCCCAGATATGAGAATACTGTGAAGAGGCCTTCTGCCCAGCCTCAGGGGAAGAGGCAAAGAAAGCTGCTTTCTGCACAGCATTGGAAGCACGACGGGTGGGCGTTCTGTTCAACAGGTGAAAAGCAGGGAGGACCAGGAGCCTCAGGCGAGTAAGCTCCTCCTATGGCTAGGGCAGCTTAATTCAAACGTCTGCAATGGAAATTTTTCTGGGGTCACTGAGATCAATCTTCACTATCTAACACTTTCAGTTGCTTTCTCCAAATTCATACACCGTGGAATGCCCAAACGTATGTTTGCATGGTGTCCTCTCGGAATCCAGCTTAAGTCTGAAACATACGTGTGCTGAGAGTAGGACTTGCAACAACTTTTAGGGAAGAGGCTGTTGGAGTCCTTCATCTGATCATCCTTTCATCAGAACAAAGCGTTTCTCTGGGCCACAACTCTATCAGCCTGAACTGACCACGTGCATCACACCACTCTCATGATCTACATGGAGAAACCATCCTTTGCTGTGTTTCTAAAGCTAAATGCTTAAGGGCAGCCCTAAGACCTCTGCATTCAAGCACACTGAAGAAGGCCTTTCATGCTTGGATCTTTCGTCCAAAGACTTGGAATCATGCGGGAGGCCCTGGTTTCCTGTAGGTGCAAGAAGAGGATGCAAAAGGCCACGTCATCCCTTTGCTAGCAATGCCATGATGACGCCTTAGCTGTAAAGTGTCCGAAACCGCTGCAGGAGAGCCTTATGCCAGACTTTGAAATAGGAAACATTCCACCGTGCACTGAGGAGACCCTCCCTGAGAGAACACAAGGTTGCTTTCGCCTTGCATGCAATTTGCTCCTATGTGGTATGGAAACCAGTAAACGTTGTAGTGAAAGGCTGTATTCTCTATACGTCCTCTATCTCAAAGACATAAGTGGGCCTGGAACAGGCATTCCCACTAGCCACACGGGAAGTTAGAGTAGATGCTCTGAAATAAACGTAGTGGAGGCAAGTCAGCTTTGGATTCAGCTTATGTGGGTGAAAGGAAGCAGCGCAGAACGCTCCATTCAAGGAATCATTGACATCGTTGCACTGGATGCTGAAACAGCACTCAATGTGTTTTCCGTGTCTGTCCTGTGTGCCTGCACTCTAAGCACCTGAGTGAAGTCTGCTGTGTGGAGCTGTCTTCAGCTGAGCAGCAGATGCTTCGCTTGTGCGGCCAATCGCATGCGGCCTTGCTGTGGAAGACTTTCTGTAAGAAAAATTCCCGCGTACAACCAATTCTTCTTGCAGTGTGATTTCAGTGTCTGTCTTGGGTGGCTGCACTCTGAGCGACTGGGCGATTTATCCGGTGTAGTACTCTCTTTTGCTGAGCGGCGGCACGCCCTCGCTTGTTTTGCCATTCAAGTGAAGCCTTGCTGAAGAAGGCCGGCTGTCAGAAGAATTCCCGCATACAACGAATTTACCTAGAAATTCTCAAAAGTGGCGTTTTCCTGCTACTTCCCGGCTGCTTCAGAGGGGCCCAGGTTGTCTGGGTGGTATGGAAGCCGGTCTCCCATGCCACAGTCTGAGCTTTGTAACCTGAGTGCCCATTTTTTAATCCCCAGGCATCATGTAAGCAACAGGTGTGTGCAAGCTTCTCCAAAGCGTGGTGGTGATGAGGCCCCAAACCTCAGAGCTGTTGTCCTGCAGAGAAGGCTCTGGGACTGTCTCAGATCATGTGGTTTCCTACTCAGCCATATTCAGAAAGGCAGCCAAACACTGCTGTGAAAATTAGAGCTTCTTGTATATACTTATACTCCCAGATATGAGAATACTGTGAAGAGGCCTTCTGCCCAGCCTCAGGGGAAGAGGCAAAGAAAGCTGCTTTCTGCACAGCATTGGAAGCACGACGGGTGGGCGTTCTGTTCAACAGGTGAAAAGCAGGGAGGACCAGGAGCCTCAGGCGAGTAAGCTCCTCCTATGGCTAGGGCAGCTTAATTCAAACGTCTGCAATGGAAATTTTTCTGGGGTCACTGAGATCAATCTTCACTATCTAACACTTTCAGTTGCTTTCTCCAAATTCATACACCGTGGAATGCCCAAACGTATGTTTGCATGGTGTCCTCTCGGAATGCAGCTTAAGTCTGAAACATACGTGTGCTGAGAGTAGGACTTGCAACAACTTTTAGGGAAGAGGCTGTTGGAGTCCTTCATCTGATCATCCTTTCATCAGAACAAAGCGTTTCTCTGGGCCACAACTCTATCAGCCTGAACTGACCACGTGCATCACACCACTCTCATGATCTACATGGAGAAACCATCCTTTGCTGTGTTTCTAAAGCTAAATGCTTAAGGGCAGCCCTAAGACCTCTGCATTCAAGCACACTGAAGAAGGCCTTTCATGCTTGGATCTTTCGTCCAAAGACTTGGAATCATGCGGGAGGCCCTGGTTTCCTGTAGGTGCAAGAAGAGGATGCAAAAGGCCACGTCATCCCTTTGCTAGCAATGCCATGATGACGCCTTAGCTGTAAAGTGTCCGAAACCGCTGCAGGAGAGCCTTATGCCAGACTTTGAAATAGGAAACATTCCACCGTGCACTGAGGAGACCCTCCCTGAGAGAACACAAGGTTGCTTTCGCCTTGCATGCAATTTGCTCCTATGTGGTATGGAAACCAGTAAACGTTGTAGTGAAAGGCTGTATTCTCTATACGTCCTCTATCTCAAAGACATAAGTGGGCCTGGAACAGGCATTCCCACTAGCCACACGGGAAGTTAGAGTAGATGCTCTGAAATAAACGTAGTGGAGGCAAGTCAGCTTTGGATTCAGCTTATGTGGGTGAAAGGAAGCAGCGCAGAACGCTCCATTCAAGGAATCATTGACATCGTTGCACTGGATGCTGAAACAGCACCCAATGTGTTTTCCGTGTCT
Source organism: Manis pentadactyla (assembly GCF_030020395.1). Classification (NCBI taxonomy): domain Eukaryota; kingdom Metazoa; phylum Chordata; class Mammalia; order Pholidota; family Manidae; genus Manis; species Manis pentadactyla. The sequence goes on from NC_080035.1 coordinate 1,738,927, forward strand.
GTCCTGTGTGCCTGCACTCTAAGCACCTGAGTGAAGTCTGCTGTGTGGAGCTGTCTTCAGCTGAGCAGCAGATGCTTCGCTTGTGCGGCCAATCGCATGCGGCCTTGCTGTGGAAGACTTTCTGTAAGAAAAATTCCCGCGTACAACCAATTCTTCTTGCAGTGTGATTTCAGTGTCTGTCTTGGGTGGCTGCACTCTGAGCGACTGGGCGATTTATCCGGTGTAGTACTCTCTTTTGCTGAGCGGCGGCACGCCCTCGCTTGTTTTGCCATTCAAGTGAAGCCTTGCTGAAGAAGGCCGGCTGTCAGAAGAATTCCCGCATACAACGAATTTACCTAGAAATTCTCAAAAGTGGCGTTTTCCTGCTACTTCCCGGCTGCTTCAGAGGGGCCCAGGTTGTCTGGGTGGTATGGAAGCCGGTCTCCCATGCCACAGTCTGAGCTTTGTAACCTGAGTGCCCATTTTTTAATCCCCAGGCATCATGTAAGCAACAGGTGTGTGCAAGCTTCTCCAAAGCGTGGTGGTGATGAGGCCCCAAACCTCAGAGCTGTTGTCCTGCAGAGAAGGCTCTGGGACTGTCTCAGATCATGTGGTTTCCTACTCAGCCATATTCAGAAAGGCAGCCAAACACTGCTGTGAAAATTAGAGCTTCTTGTATATACTTATACTCCCAGATATGAGAATACTGTGAAGAGGCCTTCTGCCCAGCCTCAGGGGAAGAGGCAAAGAAAGCTGCTTTCTGCACAGCATTGGAAGCACGACGGGTGGGCGTTCTGTTCAACAGGTGAAAAGCAGGGAGGACCAGGAGCCTCAGGCGAGTAAGCTCCTCCTATGGCTAGGGCAGCTTAATTCAAACGTCTGCAATGGAAATTTTTCTGGGGTCACTGAGATCAATCTTCACTATCTAACACTTTCAGTTGCTTTCTCCAAATTCATACACCGTGGAATGCCCAAACGTATGTTTGCATGGTGTCCTCTCGGAATCCAGCTTAAGTCTGAAACATACGTGTGCTGAGAGTAGGACTTGCAACAACTTTTAGGGAAGAGGCTGTTGGAGTCCTTCATCTGATCATCCTTTCATCAGAACAAAGCGTTTCTCTGGGCCACAACTCTATCAGCCTGAACTGACCACGTGCATCACACCACTCTCATGATCTACATGGAGAAACCATCCTTTGCTGTGTTTCTAAAGCTAAATGCTTAAGGGCAGCCCTAAGACCTCTGCATTCAAGCACACTGAAGAAGGCCTTTCATGCTTGGATCTTTCGTCCAAAGACTTGGAATCATGCGGGAGGCCCTGGTTTCCTGTAGGTGCAAGAAGAGGATGCAAAAGGCCACGTCATCCCTTTGCTAGCAATGCCATGATGACGCCTTAGCTGTAAAGTGTCCGAAACCGCTGCAGGAGAGCCTTATGCCAGACTTTGAAATAGGAAACATTCCACCGTGCACTGAGGAGACCCTCCCTGAGAGAACACAAGGTTGCTTTCGCCTTGCATGCAATTTGCTCCTATGTGGTATGGAAACCAGTAAACGTTGTAGTGAAAGGCTGTATTCTCTATACGTCCTCTATCTCAAAGACATAAGTGGGCCTGGAACAGGCATTCCCACTAGCCACACGGGAAGTTAGAGTAGATGCTCTGAAATAAACGTAGTGGAGGCAAGTCAGCTTTGGATTCAGCTTATGTGGGTGAAAGGAAGCAGCGCAGAACGCTCCATTTAAGGAATCATTGACATCGTTGCACTGGATGCTGAAACAGCACCCAATGTGTTTTCCGTGTCTGTCCTGTGTGCCTGCACTCTAAGCACCTGAGTGAAGTCTGCTGTGTGGAGCTGTCTTCAGCTGAGCAGCAGATGCTTCGCTTGTGCGGCCAATCGCATGCGGCCTTGCTGTGGAAGACTTTCTGTAAGAAAAATTCCCGCGTACAACCAATTCTTCTTGCAGTGTGATTTCAGTGTCTGTCTTGGGTGGCTGCACTCTGAGCGACTGGGCGATTTATCCTGTGTAGTACTCTCTTTTGCTGAGCGGCGGCACGCCCTCGCTTGTTTTGCCATTCAAGTGAAGCCTTGCTGAAGAAGGCCGGCTGTCAGAAGAATTCCCGCATACAACGAATTTACCTAGAAATTCTCAAAAGTGGCGTTTTCCTGCTACTTCCCGGCTGCTTCAGAGGGGCCCAGGTTGTCTGGGTGGTATGGAAGCCGGTCTCCCATGCCACAGTCTGAGCTTTGTAACCTGAGTGCCCATTTTTTAATCCCCAGGCATCATGTAAGCAACAGGTGTGTGCAAGCTTCTCCAAAGCGTGGTGGTGATGAGGCCCCAAACCTCAGAGCTGTTGTCCTGCAGAGAAGGCTCTGGGACTGTCTCAGATCATGTGGTTTCCTACTCAGCCATATTCAGAAAGGCAGCCAAACACTGCTGTGAAAATTAGAGCTTCTTGTATATACTTATACTCCCAGATATGAGAATACTGTGAAGAGGCCTTCTGCCCAGCCTCAGGGGAAGAGGCAAAGAAAGCTGCTTTCTGCACAGCATTGGAAGCACGACGGGTGGGCGTTCTGTTCAACAGGTGAAAAGCAGGGAGGACCAGGAGCCTCAGGCGAGTAAGCTCCTCCTATGGCTAGGGCAGCTTAATTCAAACGTCTGCAATGGAAATTTTTCTGGGGTCACTGAGATCAATCTTCACTATCTAACACTTTCAGTTGCTTTCTCCAAATTCATACACCGTGGAATGCCCAAACGTATGTTTGCATGGTGTCCTCTCGGAATCCAGCTTAAGTCTGAAACATACGTGTGCTGAGAGTAGGACTTGCAACAACTTTTAGGGAAGAGGCTGTTGGAGTCCTTCATCTGATCATCCTTTCATCAGAACAAAGCGTTTCTCTGGGCCACAACTCTATCAGCCTGAACTGACCACGTGCATCACACCACTCTCATGATCTACATGGAGAAACCATCCTTTGCTGTGTTTCTAAAGCTAAATGCTTAAGGGCAGCCCTAAGACCTCTGCATTCAAGCACACTGAAGAAGGCCTTTCATGCTTGGATCTTTCGTCCAAAGACTTGGAATCATGCGGGAGGCCCTGGTTTCCTGTAGGTGCAAGAAGAGGATGCAAAAGGCCACGTCATCCCTTTGCTAGCAATGCCATGATGACGCCTTAGCTGTAAAGTGTCCGAAACCGCTGCAGGAGAGCCTTATGCCAGACTTTGAAATAGGAAACATTCCACCGTGCACTGAGGAGACCCTCCCTGAGAGAACACAAGGTTGCTTTCGCCTTGCATGCAATTTGCTCCTATGTGGTATGGAAACCAGTAAACGTTGTAGTGAAAGGCTGTATTCTCTATACGTCCTCTATCTCAAAGACATAAGTGGGCCTGGAACAGGCATTCCCACTAGCCACACGGGAAGTTAGAGTAGATGCTCTGAAATAAACGTAGTGGAGGCAAGTCAGCTTTGGATTCAGCTTATGTGGGTGAAAGGAAGCAGCGCAGAACGCTCCATTCAAGGAATCATTGACATCGTTGCACTGGATGCTGAAACAGCACCCAATGTGTTTTCCGTGTCTGTCCTGTGTGCCTGCACTCTAAGCACCTGAGTGAAGTCTGCTGTGTGGAGCTGTCTTCAGCTGAGCAGCAGATGCTTCGCTTGTGCGGCCAATCGCATGCGGCCTTGCTGTGGAAGACTTTCTGTAAGAAAAATTCCCGCGTACAACCAATTCTTCTTGCAGTGTGATTTCAGTGTCTGTCTTGGGTGGCTGCACTCTGAGCGACTGGGCGATTTATCCTGTGTAGTACTCTCTTTTGCTGAGCGGCGGCACGCCCTCGCTTGTTTTGCCATTCAAGTGAAGCCTTGCTGAAGAAGGCCGGCTGTCAGAAGAATTCCCGCATACAACGAATTTACCTAGAAATTCTCAAAAGTGGCGTTTTCCTGCTACTTCCCGGCTGCTTCAGAGGGGCCCAGGTTGTCTGGGTGGTATGGAAGCCGGTCTCCCATGCCACAGTCTGAGCTTTGTAACCTGAGTGCCCATTTTTTAATCCCCAGGCATCATGTAAGCAACAGGTGTGTGCAAGCTTCTCCAAAGCGTGGTGGTGATGAGGCCCCAAACCTCAGAGCTGTTGTCCTGCAGAGAAGGCTCTGGGACTGTCTCAGATCATGTGGTTTCCTACTCAGCCATATTCAGAAAGGCAGCCAAACACTGCTGTGAAAATTAGAGCTTCTTGTATATACTTATACTCCCAGATATGAGAATACTGTGAAGAGGCCTTCTGCCCAGCCTCAGGGGAAGAGGCAAAGAAAGCTGCTTTCTGCACAGCATTGGAAGCACGACGGGTGGGCGTTCTGTTCAACAGGTGAAAAGCAGGGAGGACCAGGAGCCTCAGGCGAGTAAGCTCCTCCTATGGCTAGGGCAGCTTAATTCAAACGTCTGCAATGGAAATTTTTCTGGGGTCACTGAGATCAATCTTCACTATCTAACACTTTCAGTTGCTTTCTCCAAATTCATACACCGTGGAATGCCCAAACGTATGTTTGCATGGTGTCCTCTCGGAATCCAGCTTAAGTCTGAAACATACGTGTGCTGAGAGTAGGACTTGCAACAACTTTTAGGGAAGAGGCTGTTGGAGTCCTTCATCTGATCATCCTTTCATCAGAACAAAGCGTTTCTCTGGGCCACAACTCTATCAGCCTGAACTGACCACGTGCATCACACCACTCTCATGATCTACATGGAGAAACCATCCTTTGCTGTGTTTCTAAAGCTAAATGCTTAAGGGCAGCCCTAAGACCTCTGCATTCAAGCACACTGAAGAAGGCCTTTCATGCTTGGATCTTTCGTCCAAAGACTTGGAATCATGCGGGAGGCCCTGGTTTCCTGTAGGTGCAAGAAGAGGATGCAAAAGGCCACGTCATCCCTTTGCTAGCAATGCCATGATGACGCCTTAGCTGTAAAGTGTCCGAAACCGCTGCAGGAGAGCCTTATGCCAGACTTTGAAATAGGAAACATTCCACCGTGCACTGAGGAGACCCTCCCTGAGAGAACACAAGGTTGCTTTCGCCTTGCATGCAATTTGCTCCTATGTGGTATGGAAACCAGTAAACGTTGTAGTGAAAGGCTGTATTCTCTATACGTCCTCTATCTCAAAGACATAAGTGGGCCTGGAACAGGCATTCCCACTAGCCACACGGGAAGTTAGAGTAGATGCTCTGAAATAAACGTAGTGGAGGCAAGTCAGCTTTGGATTCAGCTTATGTGGGTGAAAGGAAGCAGCGCAGAACGCTCCATTCAAGGAATCATTGACATCGTTGCACTGGATGCTGAAACAGCACTCAATGTGTTTTCCGTGTCTGTCCTGTGTGCCTGCACTCTAAGCACCTGAGTGAAGTCTGCTGTGTGGAGCTGTCTTCAGCTGAGCAGCAGATGCTTCGCTTGTGCGGCCAATCGCATGCGGCCTTGCTGTGGAAGACTTTCTGTAAGAAAAATTCCCGCGTACAACCAATTCTTCTTGCAGTGTGATTTCAGTGTCTGTCTTGGGTGGCTGCACTCTGAACGACTGGGCGATTTATCCGGTGTAGTACTCTCTTTTGCTGAGCGGCGGCACGCCCTCGCTTGTTTTGCCATTCAAGTGAAGCCTTGCTGAAGAAGGCCGGCTGTCAGAAGAATTCCCGCATACAACGAATTTACCTAGAAATTCTCAAAAGTGGCGTTTTCCTGCTACTTCCCGGCTGCTTCAGAGGGGCCCAGGTTGTCTGGGTGGTATGGAAGCCGGTCTCCCATGCCACAGTCTGAGCTTTGTAACCTGAGTGCCCATTTTTTAATCCCCAGGCATCATGTAAGCAACAGGTGTGTGCAAGCTTCTCCAAAGCGTGGTGGTGATGAGGCCCCAAACCTCAGAGCTGTTGTCCTGCAGAGAAGGCTCTGGGACTGTCTCAGATCATGTGGTTTCCTACTCAGCCATATTCAGAAAGGCAGCCAAACACTGCTGTGAAAATTAGAGCTTCTTGTATATACTTATACTCCCAGATATGAGAATACTGTGAAGAGGCCTTCTGCCCAGCCTCAGGGGAAGAGGCAAAGAAAGCTGCTTTCTGCACAGCATTGGAAGCACGACGGGTGGGCGTTCTGTTCAACAGGTGAAAAGCAGGGAGGACCAGGAGCCTCAGGCGAGTAAGCTCCTCCTATGGCTAGGGCAGCTTAATTCAAACGTCTGCAATGGAAATTTTTCTGGGGTCACTGAGATCAATCTTCACTATCTAACACTTTCAGTTGCTTTCTCCAAATTCATACACCGTGGAATGCCCAAACGTATGTTTGCATGGTGTCCTCTCGGAATGCAGCTTAAGTCTGAAACATACGTGTGCTGAGAGTAGGACTTGCAACAACTTTTAGGGAAGAGGCTGTTGGAGTCCTTCATCTGATCATCCTTTCATCAGAACAAAGCGTTTCTCTGGGCCACAACTCTATCAGCCTGAACTGACCACGTGCATCACACCACTCTCATGATCTACATGGAGAAACCATCCTTTGCTGTGTTTCTAAAGCTAAATGCTTAAGGGCAGCCCTAAGACCTCTGCATTCAAGCACACTGAAGAAGGCCTTTCATGCTTGGATCTTTCGTCCAAAGACTTGGAATCATGCGGGAGGCCCTGGTTTCCTGTAGGTGCAAGAAGAGGATGCAAAAGGCCACGTCATCCCTTTGCTAGCAATGCCATGATGACGCCTTAGCTGTAAAGTGTCCGAAACCGCTGCAGGAGAGCCTTATGCCAGACTTTGAAATAGGAAACATTCCACCGTGCACTGAGGAGACCCTCCCTGAGAGAACACAAGGTTGCTTTCGCCTTGCATGCAATTTGCTCCTATGTGGTATGGAAACCAGTAAACGTTGTAGTGAAAGGCTGTATTCTCTATACGTCCTCTATCTCAAAGACATAAGTGGGCCTGGAACAGGCATTCCCACTAGCCACACGGGAAGTTAGAGTAGATGCTCTGAAATAAACGTAGTGGAGGCAAGTCAGCTTTGGATTCAGCTTATGTGGGTGAAAGGAAGCAGCGCAGAACGCTCCATTCAAGGAATCATTGACATCGTTGCACTGGATGCTGAAACAGCACCCAATGTGTTTTCCATGTCTGTCCTGTGTGCCTGCACTCTAAGCACCTGAGTGAAGTCTGCTGTGTGGAGCTGTCTTCAGCTGAGCAGCAGATGCTTCGCTTGTGCGGCCAATCGCATGCGGCCTTGCTGTGGAAGACTTTCTGTAAGAAAAATTCCCGCGTACAACCAATTCTTCTTGCAGTGTGATTTCAGTGTCTGTCTTGGGTGGCTGCACTCTGAGCGACTGGGCGATTTATCCGGTGTAGTACTCTCTTTTGCTGAGCGGCGGCACGCCCTCGCTTGTTTTGCCATTCAAGTGAAGCCTTGCTGAAGAAGGCCGGCTGTCAGAAGAATTCCCGCATACAACGAATTTACCTAGAAATTCTCAAAAGTGGCGTTTTCCTGCTACTTCCCGGCTGCTTCAGAGGGGCCCAGGTTGTCTGGGTGGTATGGAAGCCGGTCTCCCATGCCACAGTCTGAGCTTTGTAACCTGAGTGCCCATTTTTTAATCCCCAGGCATCATGTAAGCAACAGGTGTGTGCAAGCTTCTCCAAAGCGTGGTGGTGATGAGGCCCCAAACCTCAGAGCTGTTGTCCTGCAGAGAAGGCTCTGGGACTGTCTCAGATCATGTGGTTTCCTACTCAGCCATATTCAGAAAGGCAGCCAAACACTGCTGTGAAAATTAGAGCTTCTTGTATATACTTATACTCCCAGATATGAGAATACTGTGAAGAGGCCTTCTGCCCAGCCTCAGGGGAAGAGGCAAAGAAAGCTGCTTTCTGCACAGCATTGGAAGCACGACGGGTGGGCGTTCTGTTCAACAGGTGAAAAGCAGGGAGGACCAGGAGCCTCAGGCGAGTAAGCTCCTCCTATGGCTAGGGCAGCTTAATTCAAACGTCTGCAATGGAAATTTTTCTGGGGTCACTGAGATCAATCTTCACTATCTAACACTTTCAGTTGCTTTCTCCAAATTCATACACCGTGGAATGCCCAAACGTATGTTTGCATGGTGTCCTCTCGGAATCCAGCTTAAGTCTGAAACATACGTGTGCTGAGAGTAGGACTTGCAACAACTTTTAGGGAAGAGGCTGTTGGAGTCCTTCATCTGATCATCCTTTCATCAGAACAAAGCGTTTCTCTGGGCCACAACTCTATCAGCCTGAACTGACCACGTGCATCACACCACTCTCATGATCTACATGGAGAAACCATCCTTTGCTGTGTTTCTAAAGCTAAATGCTTAAGGGCAGCCCTAAGACCTCTGCATTCAAGCACACTGAAGAAGGCCTTTCATGCTTGGATCTTTCGTCCAAAGACTTGGAATCATGCGGGAGGCCCTGGTTTCCTGTAGGTGCAAGAAGAGGATGCAAAAGGCCACGTCATCCCTTTGCTAGCAATGCCATGATGACGCCTTAGCTGTAAAGTGTCCGAAACCGCTGCAGGAGAGCCTTATGCCAGACTTTGAAATAGGAAACATTCCACCGTGCACTGAGGAGACCCTCCCTGAGAGAACACAAGGTTGCTTTCGCCTTGCATGCAATTTGCTCCTATGTGGTATGGAAACCAGTAAACGTTGTAGTGAAAGGCTGTATTCTCTATACGTCCTCTATCTCAAAGACATAAGTGGGCCTGGAACAGGCATTCCCACTAGCCACACGGGAAGTTAGAGTAGATGCTCTGAAATAAACGTAGTGGAGGCAAGTCAGCTTTGGATTCAGCTTATGTGGGTGAAAGGAAGCAGCGCAGAACGCTCCATTCAAGGAATCATTGACATCGTTGCACTGGATGCTGAAACAGCACCCAATGTGTTTTCCGTGTCTGTCCTGTGTGCCTGCACTCTAAGCACCTGAGTGAAGTCTGCTGTGTGGAGCTGTCTTCAGCTGAGCAGCAGATGCTTCGCTTGTGCGGCCAATCGCATGCGGCCTTGCTGTGGAAGACTTTCTGTAAGAAAAATTCCCGCGTACAACCAATTCTTCTTGCAGTGTGATTTCAGTGTCTGTCTTGGGTGGCTGCACTCTGAGCGACTGGGCGATTTATCCGGTGTAGTACTCTCTTTTGCTGAGCGGCGGCACGCCCTCGCTTGTTTTGCCATTCAAGTGAAGCCTTGCTGAAGAAGGCCGGCTGTCAGAAGAATTCCCGCATACAACGAATTTACCTAGAAATTCTCAAAAGTGGCGTTTTCCTGCTACTTCCCGGCTGCTTCAGAGGGGCCCAGGTTGTCTGGGTGGTATGGAAGCCGGTCTCCCATGCCACAGTCTGAGCTTTGTAACCTGAGTGCCCATTTTTTAATCCCCAGGCATCATGTAAGCAACAGGTGTGTGCAAGCTTCTCCAAAGCGTGGTGGTGATGAGGCCCCAAACCTCAGAGCTGTTGTCCTGCAGAGAAGGCTCTGGGACTGTCTCAGATCATGTGGTTTCCTACTCAGCCATATTCAGAAAGGCAGCCAAACACTGCTGTGAAAATTAGAGCTTCTTGTATATACTTATACTCCCAGATATGAGAATACTGTGAAGAGGCCTTCTGCCCAGCCTCAGGGGAAGAGGCAAAGAAAGCTGCTTTCTGCACAGCATTGGAAGCACGACGGGTGGGCGTTCTGTTCAACAGGTGAAAAGCAGGGAGGACCAGGAGCCTCAGGCGAGTAAGCTCCTCCTATGGCTAGGGCAGCTTAATTCAAACGTCTGCAATGGAAATTTTTCTGGGGTCACTGAGATCAATCTTCACTATCTAACACTTTCAGTTGCTTTCTCCAAATTCATACACCGTGGAATGCCCAAACGTATGTTTGCATGGTGTCCTCTCGGAATCCAGCTTAAGTCTGAAACATACGTGTGCTGAGAGTAGGACTTGCAACAACTTTTAGGGAAGAGGCTGTTGGAGTCCTTCATCTGATCATCCTTTCATCAGAACAAAGCGTTTCTCTGGGCCACAACTCTATCAGCCTGAACTGACCACGTGCATCACACCACTCTCATGATCTACATGGAGAAACCATCCTTTGCTGTGTTTCTAAAGCTAAATGCTTAAGGGCAGCCCTAAGACCTCTGCATTCAAGCACACTGAAGAAGGCCTTTCATGCTTGGATCTTTCGTCCAAAGACTTGGAATCATGCGGGAGGCCCTGGTTTCCTGTAGGTGCAAGAAGAGGATGCAAAAGGCCACGTCATCCCTTTGCTAGCAATGCCATGATGACGCCTTAGCTGTAAAGTGTCCGAAACCGCTGCAGGAGAGCCTTATGCCAGACTTTGAAATAGGAAACATTCCACCGTGCACTGAGGAGACCCTCCCTGAGAGAACACAAGGTTGCTTTCGCCTTGCATGCAATTTGCTCCTATGTGGTATGGAAACCAGTAAACGTTGTAGTGAAAGGCTGTATTCTCTATACGTCCTCTATCTCAAAGACATAAGTGGGCCTGGAACAGGCATTCCCACTAGCCACACGGGAAGTTAGAGTAGATGCTCTGAAATAAACGTAGTGGAGGCAAGTCAGCTTTGGATTCAGCTTATGTGGGTGAAAGGAAGCAGCGCAGAACGCTCCATTCAAGGAATCATTGACATCGTTGCACTGGATGCTGAAACAGCACCCAATGTGTTTTCCGTGTCTGTCCTGTGTGCCTGCACTCTAAGCACCTGAGTGAAGTCTGCTGTGTGGAGCTGTCTTCAGCTGAGCAGCAGATGCTTCGCTTGTGCGGCCAATCGCATGCGGCCTTGCTGTGGAAGACTTTCTGTAAGAAAAATTCCCGCGTACAACCAATTCTTCTTGCAGTGTGATTTCAGTGTCTGTCTTGGGTGGCTGCACTCTGAGCGACTGGGCGATTTATCCGGTGTAGTACTCTCTTTTGCTGAGCGGCGGCACGCCCTCGCTTGTTTTGCCATTCAAGTGAAGCCTTGCTGAAGAAGGCCGGCTGTCAGAAGAATTCCCGCATACAACGAATTTACCTAGAAATTCTCAAAAGTGGCGTTTTCCTGCTACTTCCCGGCTGCTTCAGAGGGGCCCAGGTTGTCTGGGTGGTATGGAAGCCGGTCTCCCATGCCACAGTCTGAGCTTTGTAACCTGAGTGCCCATTTTTTAATCCCCAGGCATCATGTAAGCAACAGGTGTGTGCAAGCTTCTCCAAAGCGTGGTGGTGATGAGGCCCCAAACCTCAGAGCTGTTGTCCTGCAGAGAAGGCTCTGGGACTGTCTCAGATCATGTGGTTTCCTACTCAGCCATATTCAGAAAGGCAGCCAAACACTGCTGTGAAAATTAGAGCTTCTTGTATATACTTATACTCCCAGATATGAGAATACTGTGAAGAGGCCTTCTGCCCAGCCTCAGGGGAAGAGGCAAAGAAAGCTGCTTTCTGCACAGCATTGGAAGCACGACGGGTGGGCGTTCTGTTCAACAGGTGAAAAGCAGGGAGGACCAGGAGCCTCAGGCGAGTAAGCTCCTCCTATGGCTAGGGCAGCTTAATTCAAACGTCTGCAATGGAAATTTTTCTGGGGTCACTGAGATCAATCTTCACTATCTAACACTTTCAGTTGCTTTCTCCAAATTCATACACCGTGGAATGCCCAAACGTATGTTTGCATGGTGTCCTCTCGGAATCCAGCTTAAGTCTGAAACATACGTGTGCTGAGAGTAGGACTTGCAACAACTTTTAGGGAAGAGGCTGTTGGAGTCCTTCATCTGATCATCCTTTCATCAGAACAAAGCGTTTCTCTGGGCCACAACTCTATCAGCCTGAACTGACCACGTGCATCACACCACTCTCATGATCTACATGGAGAAACCATCCTTTGCTGTGTTTCTAAAGCTAAATGCTTAAGGGCAGCCCTAAGACCTCTGCATTCAAGCACACTGAAGAAGGCCTTTCATGCTTGGATCTTTCGTCCAAAGACTTGGAATCATGCGGGAGGCCCTGGTTTCCTGTAGGTGCAAGAAGAGGATGCAAAAGGCCACGTCATCCCTTTGCTAGCAATGCCATGATGACGCCTTAGCTGTAAAGTGTCCGAAACCGCTGCAGGAGAGCCTTATGCCAGACTTTGAAATAGGAAACATTCCACCGTGCACTGAGGAGACCCTCCCTGAGAGAACACAAGGTTGCTTTCGCCTTGCATGCAATTTGCTCCTATGTGGTATGGAAACCAGTAAACGTTGTAGTGAAAGGCTGTATTCTCTATACGTCCTCTATCTCAAAGACATAAGTGGGCCTGGAACAGGCATTCCCACTAGCCACACGGGAAGTTAGAGTAGATGCTCTGAAATAAACGTAGTGGAGGCAAGTCAGCTTTGGATTCAGCTTATGTGGGTGAAAGGAAGCAGCGCAGAACGCTCCATTCAAGGAATCATTGACATCGTTGCACTGGATGCTGAAACAGCACTCAATGTGTTTTCCGTGTCTGTCCTGTGTGCCTGCACTCTAAGCACCTGAGTGAAGTCTGCTGTGTGGAGCTGTCTTCAGCTGAGCAGCAGATGCTTCGCTTGTGCGGCCAATCGCATGCGGCCTTGCTGTGGAAGACTTTCTGTAAGAAAAATTCCCGCGTACAACCAATTCTTCTTGCAGTGTGATTTCAGTGTCTGTCTTGGGTGGCTGCACTCTGAGCGACTGGGCGATTTATCCGGTGTAGTACTCTCTTTTGCTGAGCGGCGGCACGCCCTCGCTTGTTTTGCCATTCAAGTGAAGCCTTGCTGAAGAAGGCCGGCTGTCAGAAGAATTCCCGCATACAACGAATTTACCTAGAAATTCTCAAAAGTGGCGTTTTCCTGCTACTTCCCGGCTGCTTCAGAGGGGCCCAGGTTGTCTGGGTGGTATGGAAGCCGGTCTCCCATGCCACAGTCTGAGCTTTGTAACCTGAGTGCCCATTTTTTAATCCCCAGGCATCATGTAAGCAACAGGTGTGTGCAAGCTTCTCCAAAGCGTGGTGGTGATGAGGCCCCAAACCTCAGAGCTGTTGTCCTGCAGAGAAGGCTCTGGGACTGTCTCAGATCATGTGGTTTCCTACTCAGCCATATTCAGAAAGGCAGCCAAACACTGCTGTGAAAATTAGAGCTTCTTGTATATACGTATACTCCCAGATATGAGAATACTGTGAAGAGGCCTTCTGCCCAGCCTCAGGGGAAGAGGCAAAGAAAGCTGCTTTCTGCACAGCATTGGAAGCACGACGGGTGGGCGTTCTGTTCAACAGGTGAAAAGCAGGGAGGACCAGGAGCCTCAGGCGAGTAAGCTCCTCCTATGGCTAGGGCAGCTTAATTCAAACGTCTGCAATGGAAATTTTTCTGGGGTCACTGAGATCAATCTTCACTATCTAACACTTTCAGTTGCTTTCTCCAAATTCATACACCGTGGAATGCCCAAACGTATGTTTGCATGGTGTCCTCTCGGAATCCAGCTTAAGTCTGAAACATACGTGTGCTGAGAGTAGGACTTGCAACAACTTTTAGGGAAGAGGCTGTTGGAGTCCTTCATCTGATCATCCTTTCATCAGAACAAAGCGTTTCTCTGGGCCACAACTCTATCAGCCTGAACTGACCACGTGCATCACACCACTCTCATGATCTACATGGAGAAACCATCCTTTGCTGTGTTTCTAAAGCTAAATGCTTAAGGGCAGCCCTAAGACCTCTGCATTCAAGCACACTGAAGAAGGCCTTTCATGCTTGGATCTTTCGTCCAAAGACTTGGAATCATGCGGGAGGCCCTGGTTTCCTGTAGGTGCAAGAAGAGGATGCAAAAGGCCACGTCATCCCTTTGCTAGCAATGCCATGATGACGCCTTAGCTGTAAAGTGTCCGAAACCGCTGCAGGAGAGCCTTATGCCAGACTTTGAAATAGGAAACATTCCACCGTGCACTGAGGAGACCCTCCCTGAGAGAACACAAGGTTGCTTTCGCCTTGCATGCAATTTGCTCCTATGTGGTATGGAAACCAGTAAACGTTGTAGTGAAAGGCTGTATTCTCTATACGTCCTCTATCTCAAAGACATAAGTGGGCCTGGAACAGGCATTCCCACTAGCCACACGGGAAGTTAGAGTAGATGCTCTGAAATAAACGTAGTGGAGGCAAGTCAGCTTTGGATTCAGCTTATGTGGGTGAAAGGAAGCAGCGCAGAACGCTCCATTCAAGGAATCATTGACATCGTTGCACTGGATGCTGAAACAGCACCCAATGTGTTTTCCGTGTCTGTCCTGTGTGCCTGCACTCTAAGCACCTGAGTGAAGTCTGCTGTGTGGAGCTGTCTTCAGCTGAGCAGCAGATGCTTCGCTTGTGCGGCCAATCGCATGCGGCCTTGCTGTGGAAGACTTTCTGTAAGAAAAATTCCCGCGTACAACCAATTCTTCTTGCAGTGTGATTTCAGTGTCTGTCTTGGGTGGCTGCACTCTGAGCGACTGGGCGATTTATCCGGTGTAGTACTCTCTTTTGCTGAGCGGCGGCACGCCCTCGCTTGTTTTGCCATTCAAGTGAAGCCTTGCTGAAGAAGGCCGGCTGTCAGAAGAATTCCCGCATACAACGAATTTACCTAGAAATTCTCAAAAGTGGCGTTTTCCTGCTACTTCCCGGCTGCTTCAGAGGGGCCCAGGTTGTCTGGGTGGTATGGAAGCCGGTCTCCCATGCCACAGTCTGAGCTTTGTAACCTGAGTGCCCATTTTTTAATCCCCAGGCATCATGTAAGCAACAGGTGTGTGCAAGCTTCTCCAAAGCGTGGTGGTGATGAGGCCCCAAACCTCAGAGCTGTTGTCCTGCAGAGAAGGCTCTGGGACTGTCTCAGATCATGTGATTTCCTACTCAGCCATATTCAGAAAGGCAGCCAAACACTGCTGTGAAAATTAGAGCTTCTTGTATATACTTATACTCCCAGATATGAGAATACTGTGAAGAGGCCTTCTGCCCAGCCTCAGGGGAAGAGGCAAAGAAAGCTGCTTTCTGCACAGCATTGGAAGCACGACGGGTGGGCGTTCTGTTCAACAGGTGAAAAGCAGGGAGGACCAGGAGCCTCAGGCGAGTAAGCTCCTCCTATGGCTAGGGCAGCTTAATTCAAACGTCTGCAATGGAAATTTTTCTGGGGTCACTGAGATCAATCTTCACTATCTAACACTTTCAGTTGCTTTCTCCAAATTCATACACCGTGGAATGCCCAAACGTATGTTTGCATGGTGTCCTCTCGGAATCCAGCTTAAGTCTGAAACATACGTGTGCTGAGAGTAGGACTTGCAACAACTTTTAGGGAAGAGGCTGTTGGAGTCCTTCATCTGATCATCCTTTCATCAGAACAAAGCGTTTCTCTGGGCCACAACTCTATCAGCCTGAACTGACCACGTGCATCACACCACTCTCATGATCTACATGGAGAAACCATCCTTTGCTGTGTTTCTAAAGCTAAATGCTTAAGGGCAGCCCTAAGACCTCTGCATTCAAGCACACTGAAGAAGGCCTTTCATGCTTGGATCTTTCGTCCAAAGACTTGGAATCATGCGGGAGGCCCTGGTTTCCTGTAGGTGCAAGAAGAGGATGCAAAAGGCCACGTCATCCCTTTGCTAGCAATGCCATGATGACGCCTTAGCTGTAAAGTGTCCGAAACCGCTGCAGGAGAGCCTTATGCCAGACTTTGAAATAGGAAACATTCCACCGTGCACTGAGGAGACCCTCCCTGAGAGAACACAAGGTTGCTTTCGCCTTGCATGCAATTTGCTCCTATGTGGTATGGAAACCAGTAAACGTTGTAGTGAAAGGCTGTGTTCTCTATACGTCCTCTATCTCAAAGACATAAGTGGGCCTGGAACAGGCATTCCCACTAGCCACACGGGAAGTTAGAGTAGATGCTCTGAAATAAACGTAGTGGAGGCAAGTCAGCTTTGGATTCAGCTTATGTGGGTGAAAGGAAGCAGCGCAGAACGCTCCATTCAAGGAATCATTGACATCGTTGCACTGGATGCTGAAACAGCACCCAATGTGTTTTCCGTGTCTGTCCTGTGTGCCTGCACTCTAAGCACCTGAGTGAAGTCTGCTGTGTGGAGCTGTCTTCAGCTGAGCAGCAGATGCTTCGCTTGTGCGGCCAATCGCATGCGGCCTTGCTGTGGAAGACTTTCTGTAAGAAAAATTCCCGCGTACAACCAATTCTTCTTGCAGTGTGATTTCAGTGTCTGTCTTGGGTGGCTGCACTCTGAGCGACTGGGCGATTTATCCGGTGTAGTACTCTCTTTTGCTGAGCGGCGGCACGCCCTCGCTTGTTTTGCCATTCAAGTGAAGCCTTGCTGAAGAAGGCCGGCTGTCAGAAGAATTCCCGCATACAACGAATTTACCTAGAAATTCTCAAAAGTGGCGTTTTCCTGCTACTTCCCGGCTGCTTCAGAGGGGCCCAGGTTGTCTGGGTGGTATGGAAGCCGGTCTCCCATGCCACAGTCTGAGCTTTGTAACCTGAGTGCCCATTTTTTAATCCCCAGGCATCATGTAAGCAACAGGTGTGTGCAAGCTTCTCCAAAGCGTGGTGGTGATGAGGCCCCAAACCTCAGAGCTGTTGTCCTGCAGAGAAGGCTCTGGGACTGTCTCAGATCATGTGGTTTCCTACTCAGCCATATTCAGAAAGGCAGCCAAACACTGCTGTGAAAATTAGAGCTTCTTGTATATACTTATACTCCCAGATATGAGAATACTGTGAAGAGGCCTTCTGCCCAGCCTCAGGGGAAGAGGCAAAGAAAGCTGCTTTCTGCACAGCATTGGAAGCACGACGGGTGGGCGTTCTGTTCAACAGGTGAAAAGCAGGGAGGACCAGGAGCCTCAGGCGAGTAAGCTCCTCCTATGGCTAGGGCAGCTTAATTCAAACGTCTGCAATGGAAATTTTTCTGGGGTCACTGAGATCAATCTTCACTATCTAACACTTTCAGTTGCTTTCTCCAAATTCATACACCGTGGAATGCCCAAACGTATGTTTGCATGGTGTCCTCTCGGAATCCAGCTTAAGTCTGAAACATACGTGTGCTGAGAGTAGGACTTGCAACAACTTTTAGGGAAGAGGCTGTTGGAGTCCTTCATCTGATCATCCTTTCATCAGAACAAAGCGTTTCTCTGGGCCACAACTCTATCAGCCTGAACTGACCACGTGCATCACACCACTCTCATGATCTACATGGAGAAACCATCCTTTGCTGTGTTTCTAAAGCTAAATGCTTAAGGGCAGCCCTAAGACCTCTGCATTCAAGCACACTGAAGAAGGCCTTTCATGCTTGGATCTTTCGTCCAAAGACTTGGAATCATGCGGGAGGCCCTGGTTTCCTGTAGGTGCAAGAAGAGGATGCAAAAGGCCACGTCATCCCTTTGCTAGCAATGCCATGATGACGCCTTAGCTGTAAAGTGTCCGAAACCGCTGCAGGAGAGCCTTATGCCAGACTTTGAAATAGGAAACATTCCACCGTGCACTGAGGAGACCCTCCCTGAGAGAACACAAGGTTGCTTTCGCCTTGCATGCAATTTGCTCCTATGTGGTATGGAAACCAGTAAACGTTGTAGTGAAAGGCTGTATTCTCTATACGTCCTCTATCTCAAAGACATAAGTGGGCCTGGAACAGGCATTCCCACTAGCCACACGGGAAGTTAGAGTAGATGCTCTGAAATAAACGTAGTGGAGGCAAGTCAGCTTTGGATTCAGCTTATGTGGGTGAAAGGAAGCAGCGCAGAACGCTCCATTCAAGGAATCATTGACATCGTTGCACTGGATGCTGAAACAGCACCCAATGTGTTTTCCGTGTCTGTCCTGTGTGCCTGCACTCTAAGCACCTGAGTGAAGTCTGCTGTGTGGAGCTGTCTTCAGCTGAGCAGCAGATGCTTCGCTTGTGCGGCCAATCGCATGCGGCCTTGCTGTGGAAGACTTTCTGTAAGAAAAATTCCCGCGTACAACCAATTCTTCTTGCAGTGTGATTTCAGTGTCTGTCTTGGGTGGCTGCACTCTGAGCGACTGGGCGATTTATCCGGTGTAGTACTCTCTTTTGCTGAGCGGCGGCACGCCCTCGCTTGTTTTGCCATTCAAGTGAAGCCTTGCTGAAGAAGGCCGGCTGTCAGAAGAATTCCCGCATACAACGAATTTACCTAGAAATTCTCAAAAGTGGCGTTTTCCTGCTACTTCCCGGCTGCTTCAGAGGGGCCCAGGTTGTCTGGGTGGTATGGAAGCCGGTCTCCCATGCCACAGTCTGAGCTTTGTAACCTGAGTGCCCATTTTTTAATCCCCAGGCATCATGTAAGCAACAGGTGTGTGCAAGCTTCTCCAAAGCGTGGTGGTGATGAGGCCCCAAACCTCAGAGCTGTTGTCCTGCAGAGAAGGCTCTGGGACTGTCTCAGATCATGTGGTTTCCTACTCAGCCATATTCAGAAAGGCAGCCAAACACTGCTGTGAAAATTAGAGCTTCTTGTATATACTTATACTCCCAGATATGAGAATACTGTGAAGAGGCCTTCTGCCCAGCCTCAGGGGAAGAGGCAAAGAAAGCTGCTTTCTGCACAGCATTGGAAGCACGACGGGTGGGCGTTCTGTTCAACAGGTGAAAAGCAGGGAGGACCAGGAGCCTCAGGCGAGTAAGCTCCTCCTATGGCTAGGGCAGCTTAATTCAAACGTCTGCAATGGAAATTTTTCTGGGGTCACTGAGATCAATCTTCACTATCTAACACTTTCAGTTGCTTTCTCCAAATTCATACACCGTGGAATGCCCAAACGTATGTTTGCATGGTGTCCTCTCGGAATCCAGCTTAAGTCTGAAACATACGTGTGCTGAGAGTAGGACTTGCAACAACTTTTAGGGAAGAGGCTGTTGGAGTCCTTCATCTGATCATCCTTTCATCAGAACAAAGCGTTTCTCTGGGCCACAACTCTATCAGCCTGAACTGACCACGTGCATCACACCACTCTCATGATCTACATGGAGAAACCATCCTTTGCTGTGTTTCTAAAGCTAAATGCTTAAGGGCAGCCCTAAGACCTCTGCATTCAAGCACACTGAAGAAGGCCTTTCATGCTTGGATCTTTCGTCCAAAGACTTGGAATCATGCGGGAGGCCCTGGTTTCCTGTAGGTGCAAGAAGAGGATGCAAAAGGCCACGTCATCCCTTTGCTAGCAATGCCATGATGACGCCTTAGCTGTAAAGTGTCCGAAACCGCTGCAGGAGAGCCTTATGCCAGACTTTGAAATAGGAAACATTCCACCGTGCACTGAGGAGACCCTCCCTGAGAGAACACAAGGTTGCTTTCGCCTTGCATGCAATTTGCTCCTATGTGGTATGGAAACCAGTAAACGTTGTAGTGAAAGGCTGTATTCTCTATACGTCCTCTATCTCAAAGACATAAGTGGGCCTGGAACAGGCATTCCCACTAGCCACACGGGAAGTTAGAGTAGATGCTCTGAAATAAACGTAGTGGAGGCAAGTCAGCTTTGGATTCAGCTTATGTGGGTGAAAGGAAGCAGCGCAGAACGCTCCATTCAAGGAATCATTGACATCGTTGCACTGGATGCTGAAACAGCACCCAATGTGTTTTCCGTGTCTGTCCTGTGTGCCTGCACTCTAAGCACCTGAGTGAAGTCTGCTGTGTGGAGCTGTCTTCAGCTGAGCAGCAGATGCTTCGCTTGTGCGGCCAATCGCATGCGGCCTTGCTGTGGAAGACTTTCTGTAAGAAAAATTCCCGCGTACAACCAATTCTTCTTGCAGTGTGATTTCAGTGTCTGTCTTGGGTGGCTGCACTCTGAGCGACTGGGCGATTTATCCGGTGTAGTACTCTCTTTTGCTGAGCGGCGGCACGCCCTCGCTTGTTTTGCCATTCAAGTGAAGCCTTGCTGAAGAAGGCCGGCTGTCAGAAGAATTCCCGCATACAACGAATTTACCTAGAAATTCTCAAAAGTGGCGTTTTCCTGCTACTTCCCGGCTGCTTCAGAGGGGCCCAGGTTGTCTGGGTGGTATGGAAGCCGGTCTCCCATGCCACAGTCTGAGCTTTGTAACCTGAGTGCCCATTTTTTAATCCCCAGGCATCATGTAAGCAACAGGTGTGTGCAAGCTTCTCCAAAGCGTGGTGGTGATGAGGCCCCAAACCTCAGAGCTGTTGTCCTGCAGAGAAGGCTCTGGGACTGTCTCAGATCATGTGGTTTCCTACTCAGCCATATTCAGAAAGGCAGCCAAACACTGCTGTGAAAATTAGAGCTTCTTGTATATACTTATACTCCCAGATATGAGAATACTGTGAAGAGGCCTTCTGCCCAGCCTCAGGGGAAGAGGCAAAGAAAGCTGCTTTCTGCACAGCATTGGAAGCACGACGGGTGGGCGTTCTGTTCAACAGGTGAAAAGCAGGGAGGACCAGGAGCCTCAGGCGAGTAAGCTCCTCCTATGGCTAGGGCAGCTTAATTCAAACGTCTGCAATGGAAATTTTTCTGGGGTCACTGAGATCAATCTTCACTATCTAACACTTTCAGTTGCTTTCTCCAAATTCATACACCGTGGAATGCCCAAACGTATGTTTGCATGGTGTCCTCTCGGAATCCAGCTTAAGTCTGAAACATACGTGTGCTGAGAGTAGGACTTGCAACAACTTTTAGGGAAGAGGCTGTTGGAGTCCTTCATCTGATCATCCTTTCATCAGAACAAAGCGTTTCTCTGGGCCACAACTCTATCAGCCTGAACTGACCACGTGCATCACACCACTCTCATGATCTACATGGAGAAACCATCCTTTGCTGTGTTTCTAAAGCTAAATGCTTAAGGGCAGCCCTAAGACCTCTGCATTCAAGCACACTGAAGAAGGCCTTTCATGCTTGGATCTTTCGTCCAAAGACTTGGAATCGTGCGGGAGGCCCTGGTTTCCTGTAGGTGCAAGAAGAGGATGCAAAAGGCCACGTCATCCCTTTGCTAGCAATGCCATGATGACGCCTTAGCTGTAAAGTGTCCGAAACCGCTGCAGGAGAGCCTTATGCCAGACTTTGAAATAGGAAACATTCCACCGTGCACTGAGGAGACCCTCCCTGAGAGAACACAAGGTTGCTTTCGCCTTGCATGCAATTTGCTCCTATGTGGTATGGAAACCAGTAAACGTTGTAGTGAAAGGCTGTATACTCTATACGTCCTCTATCTCAAAGACATAAGTGGGCCTGGAACAGGCATTCCCACTAGCCACACGGGAAGTTAGAGTAGATGCTCTGAAATAAACGTAGTGGAGGCAAGTCAGCTTTGGATTCAGCTTATGTGGGTGAAAGGAAGCAGCGCAGAACGCTCCATTCAAGGAATCATTGACATCGTTGCACTGGATGCTGAAACAGCACCCAATGTGTTTTCCGTGTCTGTCCTGTGTGCCTGCACTCTAAGCACCTGAGTGAAGTCTGCTGTGTGGAGCTGTCTTCAGCTGAGCAGCAGATGCTTCGCTTGTGCGGCCAATCGCATGCGGCCTTGCTGTGGAAGACTTTCTGTAAGAAAAATTCCCGCGTACAACCAATTCTTCTTGCAGTGTGATTTCAGTGTCTGTCTTGGGTGGCTGCACTCTGAGCGACTGGGCGATTTATCCGGTGTAGTACTCTCTTTTGCTGAGCGGCGGCACGCCCTCGCTTGTTTTGCCATTCAAGTGAAGCCTTGCTGAAGAAGGCCGGCTGTCAGAAGAATTCCCGCATACAACGAATTTACCTAGAAATTCTCAAAAGTGGCGTTTTCCTGCTACTTCCCGGCTGCTTCAGAGGGGCCCAGGTTGTCTGGGTGGTATGGAAGCCGGTCTCCCATGCCACAGTCTGAGCTTTGTAACCTGAGTGCCCATTTTTTAATCCCCAGGCATCATGTAAGCAACAGGTGTGTGCAAGCATCTCCAAAGCGTGGTGGTGATGAGGCCCCAAACCTCAGAGCTGTTGTCCTGCAGAGAAGGCTCTGGGACTGTCTCAGATCATGTGGTTTCCTACTCAGCCATATTCAGAAAGGCAGCCAAACACTGCTGTGAAAATTAGAGCTTCTTGTATATACGTATACTCCCAGATATGAGAATACTGTGAAGAGGCCTTCTGCCCAGCCTCAGGGGAAGAGGCAAAGAAAGCTGCTTTCTGCACAGCATTGGAAGCACGACGGGTGGGCGTTCTGTTCAACAGGTGAAAAGCAGGGAGGACCAGGAGCCTCAGGCGAGTAAGCTCCTCCTATGGCTAGGGCAGCTTAATTCAAACGTCTGCAATGGAAATTTTTCTGGGGTCACTGAGATCAATCTTCACTATCTAACACTTTCAGTTGCTTTCTCCAAATTCATACACCGTGGAATGCCCAAACGTATGTTTGCATGGTGTCCTCTCGGAATCCAGCTTAAGTCTGAAACATACGTGTGCTGAGAGTAGGACTTGCAACAACTTTTAGGGAAGAGGCTGTTGGAGTCCTTCATCTGATCATCCTTTCATCAGAACAAAGCGTTTCTCTGGGCCACAACTCTATCAGCCTGAACTGACCACGTGCATCACACCACTCTCATGATCTACATGGAGAAACCATCCTTTGCTGTGTTTCTAAAGCTAAATGCTTAAGGGCAGCCCTAAGACCTCTGCATTCAAGCACACTGAAGAAGGCCTTTCATGCTTGGATCTTTCGTCCAAAGACTTGGAATCGTGCGGGAGGCCCTGGTTTCCTGTAGGTGCAAGAAGAGGATGCAAAAGGCCACGTCATCCCTTTGCTAGCAATGCCATGATGACGCCTTAGCTGTAAAGTGTCCGAAACCGCTGCAGGAGAGCCTTATGCCAGACTTTGAAATAGGAAACATTCCACCGTGCACTGAGGAGACCCTCCCTGAGAGAACACAAGGTTGCTTTCGCCTTGCATGCAATTTGCTCCTATGTGGTATGGAAACCAGTAAACGTTGTAGTGAAAGGCTGTATTCTCTATACGTCCTCTATCTCAAAGACATAAGTGGGCCTGGAACAGGCATTCCCACTAGCCACACGGGAAGTTAGAGTAGATGCTCTGAAATAAACGTAGTGGAGGCAAGTCAGCTTTGGATTCAGCTTATGTGGGTGAAAGGAAGCAGCGCAGAACGCTCCATTCAAGGAATCATTGACATCGTTGCACTGGATGCTGAAACAGCACCCAATGTGTTTTCCGTGTCTGTCCTGTGTGCCTGCACTCTAAGCACCTGAGTGAAGTCTGCTGTGTGGAGCTGTCTTCAGCTGAGCAGCAGATGCTTCGCTTGTGCGGCCAATCGCATGCGGCCTTGCTGTGGAAGACTTTCTGTAAGAAAAATTCCCGCGTACAACCAATTCTTCTTGCAGTGTGATTTCAGTGTCTGTCTTGGGTGGCTGCACTCTGAGCGACTGGGCGATTTATCCTGTGTAGTACTCTCTTTTGCTGAGCGGCGGCACGCCCTCGCTTGTTTTGCCATTCAAGTGAAGCCTTGCTGAAGAAGGCCGGCTGTCAGAAGAATTCCCGCATACAACGAATTTACCTAGAAATTCTCAAAAGTGGCGTTTTCCTGCTACTTCCCGGCTGCTTCAGAGGGGCCCAGGTTGTCTGGGTGGTATGGAAGCCGGTCTCCCATGCCACAGTCTGAGCTTTGTAACCTGAGTGCCCATTTTTTAATCCCCAGGCATCATGTAAGCAACGGGTGTGTGCAAGCTTCTCCAAAGCGTGGTGGTGATGAGGCCCCAAACCTCAGAGCTGTTGTCCTGCAGAGAAGGCTCTGGGACTGTCTCAGATCATGTGGTTTCCTACTCAGCCATATTCAGAAAGGCAGCCAAACACTGCTGTGAAAATTAGAGCTTCTTGTATATACGTATACTCCCAGATATGAGAATACTGTGAAGAGGCCTTCTGCCCAGCCTCAGGGGAAGAGGCAAAGAAAGCTGCTTTCTGCACAGCATTGGAAGCACGACGGGTGGGCGTTCTGTTCAACAGGTGAAAAGCAGGGAGGACCAGGAGCCTCAGGCGAGTAAGCTCCTCCTATGGCTAGGGCAGCTTAATTCAAACGTCTGCAATGGAAATTTTTCTGGGGTCACTGAGATCAATCTTCACTATCTAACACTTTCAGTTGCTTTCTCCAAATTCATACACCGTGGAATGCCCAAACGTATGTTTGCATGGTGTCCTCTCGGAATGCAGCTTAAGTCTGAAACATACGTGTGCTGAGAGTAGGACTTGCAACAACTTTTAGGGAAGAGGCTGTTGGAGTCCTTCATCTGATCATCCTTTCATCAGAACAAAGCGTTTCTCTGGGCCACAACTCTATCAGCCTGAACTGACCACGTGCATCACACCACTCTCATGATCTACATGGAGAAACCATCCTTTGCTGTGTTTCTAAAGCTAAATGCTTAAGGGCAGCCCTAAGACCTCTGCATTCAAGCACACTGAAGAAGGCCTTTCATGCTTGGATCTTTCGTCCAAAGACTTGGAATCGTGCGGGAGGCCCTGGTTTCCTGTAGGTGCAAGAAGAGGATGCAAAAGGCCACGTCATCCCTTTGCTAGCAATGCCATGATGACGCCTTAGCTGTAAAGTGTCCGAAACCGCTGCAGGAGAGCCTTATGCCAGACTTTGAAATAGGAAACATTCCACCGTGCACTGAGGAGACCCTCCCTGAGAGAACACAAGGTTGCTTTCGCCTTGCATGCAATTTGCTCCTATGTGGTATGGAAACCAGTAAACGTTGTAGTGAAAGGCTGTGTTCTCTATACGTCCTCTATCTCAAAGACATAAGTGGGCCTGGAACAGGCATTCCCACTAGCCACACGGGAAGTTAGAGTAGATGCTCTGAAATAAACGTAGTGGAGGCAAGTCAGCTTTGGATTCAGCTTATGTGGGTGAAAGGAAGCAGCGCAGAACGCTCCATTCAAGGAATCATTGACATCGTTGCACTGGATGCTGAAACAGCACCCAATGTGTTTTCCGTGTCTGTCCTGTGTGCCTGCACTCTAAGCACCTGAGTGAAGTCTGCTGTGTGGAGCTGTCTTCAGCTGAGCAGCAGATGCTTCGCTTGTGCGGCCAATCGCATGCGGCCTTGCTGTGGAAGACTTTCTGTAAGAAAAATTCCCGCGTACAACCAATTCTTCTTGCAGTGTGATTTCAGTGTCTGTCTTGGGTGGCTGCACTCTGAGCGACTGGGCGATTTATCCTGTGTAGTACTCTCTTTTGCTGAGCGGCGGCACGCCCTCGCTTGTTTTGCCATTCAAGTGAAGCCTTGCTGAAGAAGGCCGGCTGTCAGAAGAATTCCCGCATACAACGAATTTACCTAGAAATTCTCAAAAGTGGCGTTTTCCTGCTACTTCCCGGCTGCTTCAGAGGGGCCCAGGTTGTCTGGGAGGTATGGAAGCCGGTCTCCCATGCCACAGTCTGAGCTTTGTAACCTGAGTGCCCATTTTTTAATCCCCAGGCATCATGTAAGCAACAGGTGTGTGCAAGCTTCTCCAAAGCGTGGTGGTGATGAGGCCCCAAACCTCAGAGCTGTTGTCCTGCAGAGAAGGCTCTGGGACTGTCTCAGATCATGTGGTTTCCTACTCAGCCATATTCAGAAAGGCAGCCAAACACTGCTGTGAAAATTAGAGCTTCTTGTATATACGTATACTCCCAGATATGAGAATACTGTGAAGAGGCCTTCTGCCCAGCCTCAGGGGAAGAGGCAAAGAAAGCTGCTTTCTGCACAGCATTGGAAGCACGACGGGTGGGCGTTCTGTTCAACAGGTGAAAAGCAGGGAGGACCAGGAGCCTCAGGCGAGTAAGCTCCTCCTATGGCTAGGGCAGCTTAATTCAAACGTCTGCAATGGAAATTTTTCTGGGGTCACTGAGATCAATCTTCACTATCTAACACTTTCAGTTGCTTTCTCCAAATTCATACACCGTGGAATGCCCAAACGTATGTTTGCATGGTGTCCTCTCGGAATCCAGCTTAAGTCTGAAACATACGTGTGCTGAGAGTAGGACTTGCAACAACTTTTAGGGAAGAGGCTGTTGGAGTCCTTCATCTGATCATCCTTTCATCAGAACAAAGCGTTTCTCTGGGCCACAACTCTATCAGCCTGAACTGACCACGTGCATCACACCACTCTCATGATCTACATGGAGAAACCATCCTTTGCTGTGTTTCTAAAGCTAAATGCTTAAGGGCAGCCCTAAGACCTCTGCATTCAAGCACACTGAAGAAGGCCTTTCATGCTTGGATCTTTCGTCCAAAGACTTGGGATCATGCGGGAGGCCCTGGTTTCCTGTAGGTGCAAGAAGAGGATGCAAAAGGCCACGTCATCCCTTTGCTAGCAATGCCATGATGACGCCTTAGCTGTAAAGTGTCCGAAACCGCTGCAGGAGAGCCTTATGCCAGACTTTGAAATAGGAAACATTCCACCGTGCACTGAGGAGACCCTCCCTGAGAGAACACAAGGTTGCTTTCGCCTTGCATGCAATTTGCTCCTATGTGGTATGGAAACCAGTAAACGTTGTAGTGAAAGGCTGTATTCTCTATACGTCCTCTATCTCAAAGACATAAGTGGGCCTGGAACAGGCATTCCCACTAGCCACACGGGAAGTTAGAGTAGATGCTCTGAAATAAACGTAGTGGAGGCAAGTCAGCTTTGGATTCAGCTTATGTGGGTGAAAGGAAGCAGCGCAGAACGCTCCATTCAAGGAATCATTGACATCGTTGCACTGGATGCTGAAACAGCACCCAATGTGTTTTCCGTGTCTGTCCTGTGTGCCTGCACTCTAAGCACCTGAGTGAAGTCTGCTGTGTGGAGCTGTCTTCAGCTGAGCAGCAGATGCTTCGCTTGTGCGGCCAATCGCATGCGGCCTTGCTGTGGAAGACTTTCTGTAAGAAAAATTCCCGCGTACAACCAATTCTTCTTGCAGTGTGATTTCAGTGTCTGTCTTGGGTGGCTGCACTCTGAGCGACTGGGCGATTTATCCTGTGTAGTACTCTCTTTTGCTGAGCGGCGGCACGCCCTCGCTTGTTTTGCCATTCAAGTGAAGCCTTGCTGAAGAAGGCCGGCTGTCAGAAGAATTCCCGCATACAACGAATTTACCTAGAAATTCTCAAAAGTGGCGTTTTCCTGCTACTTCCCGGCTGCTTCAGAGGGGCCCAGGTTGTCTGGGTGGTATGGAAGCCGGTCTCCCATGCCACAGTCTGAGCTTTGTAACCTGAGTGCCCATTTTTTAATCCCCAGGCATCATGTAAGCAACGGGTGTGTGCAAGCTTCTCCAAAGCGTGGTGGTGATGAGGCCCCAAACCTCAGAGCTGTTGTCCTGCAGAGAAGGCTCTGGGACTGTCTCAGATCATGTGGTTTCCTACTCAGCCATATTCAGAAAGGCAGCCAAACACTGCTGTGAAAATTAGAGCTTCTTGTATATACGTATACTCCCAGATATGAGAATACTGTGAAGAGGCCTTCTGCCCAGCCTCAGGGGAAGAGGCAAAGAAAGCTGCTTTCTGCACAGCATTGGAAGCACGACGGGTGGGCGTTCTGTTCAACAGGTGAAAAGCAGGGAGGACCAGGAGCCTCAGGCGAGTAAGCTCCTCCTATGGCTAGGGCAGCTTAATTCAAACGTCTGCAATGGAAATTTTTCTGGGGTCACTGAGATCAATCTTCACTATCTAACACTTTCAGTTGCTTTCTCCAAATTCATACACCGTGGAATGCCCAAACGTATGTTTGCATGGTGTCCTCTCGGAATGCAGCTTAAGTCTGAAACATACGTGTGCTGAGAGTAGGACTTGAAACAACTTTTAGGGAAGAGGCTGTTGGAGTCCTTCATCTGATCATCCTTTCATCAGAACAAAGCGTTTCTCTGGGCCACAACTCTATCAGCCTGAACTGACCACGTGCATCACACCACTCTCATGATCTACATGGAGAAACCATCCTTTGCTGTGTTTCTAAAGCTAAATGCTTAAGGGCAGCCCTAAGACCTCTGCATTCAAGCACACTGAAGAAGGCCTTTCATGCTTGGATCTTTCGTCCAAAGACTTGGAATCATGCGGGAGGCCCTGGTTTCCTGTAGGTGCAAGAAGAGGATGCAAAAGGCCACGTCATCCCTTTGCTAGCAATGCCATGATGACGCCTTAGCTGTAAAGTGTCCGAAACCGCTGCAGGAGAGCCTTATGCCAGACTTTGAAATAGGAAACATTCCACCGTGCACTGAGGAGACCCTCCCTGAGAGAACACAAGGTTGCTTTCGCCTTGCATGCAATTTGCTCCTATGTGGTATGGAAACCAGTAAACGTTGTAGTGAAAGGCTGTATTCTCTATACGTCCTCTATCTCAAAGACATAAGTGGGCCTGGAACAGGCATTCCCACTAGCCACACGGGAAGTTAGAGTAGATGCTCTGAAATAAACGTAGTGGAGGCAAGTCAGCTTTGGATTCAGCTTATGTGGGTGAAAGGAAGCAGCGCAGAACGCTCCATTCAAGGAATCATTGACATCGTTGCACTGGATGCTGAAACAGCACCCAATGTGTTTTCCGTGTCTGTCCTGTGTGCCTGCACTCTAAGCACCTGAGTGAAGTCTGCTGTGTGGAGCTGTCTTCAGCTGAGCAGCAGATGCTTCGCTTGTGCGGCCAATCGCATGCGGCCTTGCTGTGGAAGACTTTCTGTAAGAAAAATTCCCGCGTACAACCAATTCTTCTTGCAGTGTGATTTCAGTGTCTGTCTTGGGTGGCTGCACTCTGAGCGACTGGGCGATTTATCCTGTGTAGTACTCTCTTTTGCTGAGCGGCGGCACGCCCTCGCTTGTTTTGCCATTCAAGTGAAGCCTTGCTGAAGAAGGCCGGCTGTCAGAAGAATTCCCGCATACAACGAATTTACCTAGAAATTCTCAAAAGTGGCGTTTTCCTGCTACTTCCCGGCTGCTTCAGAGGGGCCCAGGTTGTCTGGGAGGTATGGAAGCCGGTCTCCCATGCCACAGGCTGAGCTTTGTAACCTGAGTGCCCATTTTTTAATCCCCAGGCATCATGTAAGCAACAGGTGTGTGCAAGCTTCTCCAAAGCGTGGTGGTGATGAGGCCCCAAACCTCAGAGCTGTTGTCCTGCAGAGAAGGCTCTGGGACTGTCTCAGATCATGTGGTTTCCTACTCAGCCATATTCAGAAAGGCAGCCAAACACTGCTGTGAAAATTAGAGCTTCTTGTATATACGTATACTCCCAGATATGAGAATACTGTGAAGAGGCCTTCTGCCCAGCCTCAGGGGAAGAGGCAAAGAAAGCTGCTTTCTGCACAGCATTGGAAGCACGACGGGTGGGCGTTCTGTTCAACAGGTGAAAAGCAGGGAGGACCAGGAGCCTCAGGCGAGTAAGCTCCTCCTATGGCTAGGGCAGCTTAATTCAAACGTCTGCAATGGAAATTTTTCTGGGGTCACTGAGATCAATCTTCACTATCTAACACTTTCAGTTGCTTTCTCCAAATTCATACACCGTGGAATGCCCAAACGTATGTTTGCATGGTGTCCTCTCGGAATCCAGCTTAAGTCTGAAACATACGTGTGCTGAGAGTAGGACTTGCAACAACTTTTAGGGAAGAGGCTGTTGGAGTCCTTCATCTGATCATCCTTTCATCAGAACAAAGCGTTTCTCTGGGCCACAACTCTATCAGCCTGAACTGACCACGTGCATCACACCACTCTCATGATCTACATGGAGAAACCATCCTTTGCTGTGTTTCTAAAGCTAAATGCTTAAGGGCAGCCCTAAGACCTCTGCATTCAAGCACACTGAAGAAGGCCTTTCATGCTTGGATCTTTCGTCCAAAGACTTGGAATCGTGCGGGAGGCCCTGGTTTCCTGTAGGTGCAAGAAGAGGATGCAAAAGGCCACGTCATCCCTTTGCTAGCAATGCCATGATGACGCCTTAGCTGTAAAGTGTCCGAAACCGCTGCAGGAGAGCCTTATGCCAGACTTTGAAATAGGAAACATTCCACCGTGCACTGAGGAGACCCTCCCTGAGAGAACACAAGGTTGCTTTCGCCTTGCATGCAATTTGCTCCTATGTGGTATGGAAACCAGTAAACGTTGTAGTGAAAGGCTGTGTTCTCTATACGTCCTCTATCTCAAAGACATAAGTGGGCCTGGAACAGGCATTCCCACTAGCCACACGGGAAGTTAGAGTAGATGCTCTGAAATAAACGTAGTGGAGGCAAGTCAGCTTTGGATTCAGCTTATGTGGGTGAAAGGAAGCAGCGCAGAACGCTCCATTCAAGGAATCATTGACATCGTTGCACTGGATGCTGAAACAGCACCCAATGTGTTTTCCGTGTCTGTCCTGTGTGCCTGCACTCTAAGCACCTGAGTGAAGTCTGCTGTGTGGAGCTGTCTTCAGCTGAGCAGCAGATGCTTCGCTTGTGCGGCCAATCGCATGCGGCCTTGCTGTGGAAGACTTTCTGTAAGAAAAATTCCCGCGTACAAGCAATTCTTCTTGCAGTGTGATTTCAGTGTCTGTCTTGGGTGGCTGCACTCTGAGCGACTGGGCGATTTATCCTGTGTAGTACTCTCTTTTGCTGAGCGGCGGCACGCCCTCGCTTGTTTTGCCATTCAAGTGAAGCCTTGCTGAAGAAGGCCGGCTGTCAGAAGAATTCCCGCATACAACGAATTTACCTAGAAATTCTCAAAAGTGGCGTTTTCCTGCTACTTCCCGGCTGCTTCAGAGGGGCCCAGGTTGTCTGGGTGGTATGGAAGCCGGTCTCCCATGCCACAGTCTGAGCTTTGTAACCTGAGTGCCCATTTTTTAATCCCCAGGCATCATGTAAGCAACAGGTGTGTGCAAGCTTCTCCAAAGCGTGGTGGTGATGAGGCCCCAAACCTCAGAGCTGTTGTCCTGCAGAGAAGGCTCTGGGACTGTCTCAGATCATGTGGTTTCCTACTCAGCCATATTCAGAAAGGCAGCCAAACACTGCTGTGAAAATTAGAGCTTCTTGTATATACGTATACTCCCAGATATGAGAATACTGTGAAGAGGCCTTCTGCCCAGCCTCAGGGGAAGAGGCAAAGAAAGCTGCTTTCTGCACAGCATTGGAAGCACGACGGGTGGGCGTTCTGTTCAACAGGTGAAAAGCAGGGAGGACCAGGAGCCTCAGGCGAGTAAGCTCCTCCTATGGCTAGGGCAGCTTAATTCAAACGTCTGCAATGGAAATTTTTCTGGGGTCACTGAGATCAATCTTCACTATCTAACACTTTCAGTTGCTTTCTCCAAATTCATACACCGTGGAATGCCCAAACGTATGTTTGCATGGTGTCCTCTCGGAATGCAGCTTAAGTCTGAAACATACGTGTGCTGAGAGTAGGACTTGCAACAACTTTTAGGGAAGAGGCTGTTGGAGTCCTTCATCTGATCATCCTTTCATCAGAACAAAGCGTTTCTCTGGGCCACAACTCTATCAGCCTGAACTGACCACGTGCATCACACCACTCTCATGATCTACATGGAGAAACCATCCTTTGCTGTGTTTCTAAAGCTAAATGCTTAAGGGCAGCCCTAAGACCTCTGCATTCAAGCACACTGAAGAAGGCCTTTCATGCTTGGATCTTTCGTCCAAAGACTTGGAATCGTGCGGGAGGCCCTGGTTTCCTGTAGGTGCAAGAAGAGGATGCAAAAGGCCACGTCATCCCTTTGCTAGCAATGCCATGATGACGCCTTAGCTGTAAAGTGTCCGAAACCGCTGCAGGAGAGCCTTATGCCAGACTTTGAAATAGGAAACATTCCACCGTGCACTGAGGAGACCCTCCCTGAGAGAACACAAGGTTGCTTTCGCCTTGCATGCAATTTGCTCCTATGTGGTATGGAAACCAGTAAACGTTGTAGTGAAAGGCTGTGTTCTCTATACGTCCTCTATCTCAAAGACATAAGTGGGCCTGGAACAGGCATTCCCACTAGCCACACGGGAAGTTAGAGTAGATGCTCTGAAATAAACGTAGTGGAGGCAAGTCAGCTTTGGATTCAGCTTATGTGGGTGAAAGGAAGCAGCACAGAACGCTCCATTCAAGGAATCATTGACATCGTTGCACTGGATGCTGAAACAGCACCCAATGTGTTTTCCGTGTCTGTCCTGTGTGCCTGCACTCTAAGCACCTGAGTGAAGTCTGCTGTGTGGAGCTGTCTTCAGCTGAGCAGCAGATGCTTCGCTTGTGCGGCCAATCGCATGCGGCCTTGCTGTGGAAGACTTTCTGTAAGAAAAATTCCCGCGTACAACCAATTCTTCTTGCAGTGTGATTTCAGTGTCTGTCTTGGGTGGCTGCACTCTGAGCGACTGGGCGATTTATCCTGTGTAGTACTCTCTTTTGCTGAGCGGCGGCACGCCCTCGCTTGTTTTGCCATTCAAGTGAAGCCTTGCTGAAGAAGGCCGGCTGTCAGAAGAATTCCCGCATACAACGAATTTACCTAGAAATTCTCAAAAGTGGCGTTTTCCTGCTACTTCCCGGCTGCTTCAGAGGGGCCCAGGTTGTCTGGGAGGTATGGAAGCCGGTCTCCCATGCCACAGTCTGAGCTTTGTAACCTGAGTGCCCATTTTTTAATCCCCAGGCATCATGTAAGCAACAGGTGTGTGCAAGCTTCTCCAAAGCGTGGTGGTGATGAGGCCCCAAACCTCAGAGCTGTTGTCCTGCAGAGAAGGCTCTGGGACTGTCTCAGATCATGTGGTTTCCTACTCAGCCATATTCAGAAAGGCAGCCAAACACTGCTGTGAAAATTAGAGCTTCTTGTATATACGTATACTCCCAGATATGAGAATACTGTGAAGAGGCCTTCTGCCCAGCCTCAGGGGAAGAGGCAAAGAAAGCTGCTTTCTGCACAGCATTGGAAGCACGACGGGTGGGCGTTCTGTTCAACAGGTGAAAAGCAGGGAGGACCAGGAGCCTCAGGCGAGTAAGCTCCTCCTATGGCTAGGGCAGCTTAATTCAAACGTCTGCAATGGAAATTTTTCTGGGGTCACTGAGATCAATCTTCACTATCTAACACTTTCAGTTGCTTTCTCCAAATTCATACACCGTGGAATGCCCAAACGTATGTTTGCATGGTGTCCTCTCGGAATCCAGCTTAAGTCTGAAACATACGTGTGCTGAGAGTAGGACTTGCAACAACTTTTAGGGAAGAGGCTGTTGGAGTCCTTCATCTGATCATCCTTTCATCAGAACAAAGCGTTTCTCTGGGCCACAACTCTATCAGCCTGAACTGACCACGTGCATCACACCACTCTCATGATCTACATGGAGAAACCATCCTTTGCTGTGTTTCTAAAGCTAAATGCTTAAGGGCAGCCCTAAGACCTCTGCATTCAAGCACACTGAAGAAGGCCTTTCATGCTTGGATCTTTCGTCCAAAGACTTGGGATCATGCGGGAGGCCCTGGTTTCCTGTAGGTGCAAGAAGAGGATGCAAAAGGCCACGTCATCCCTTTGCTAGCAATGCCATGATGACGCCTTAGCTGTAAAGTGTCCGAAACCGCTGCAGGAGAGCCTTATGCCAGACTTTGAAATAGGAAACATTCCACCGTGCACTGAGGAGACCCTCCCTGAGAGAACACAAGGTTGCTTTCGCCTTGCATGCAATTTGCTCCTATGTGGTATGGAAACCAGTAAACGTTGTAGTGAAAGGCTGTATTCTCTATACGTCCTCTATCTCAAAGACATAAGTGGGCCTGGAACAGGCATTCCCACTAGCCACACGGGAAGTTAGAGTAGATGCTCTGAAATAAACGTAGTGGAGGCAAGTCAGCTTTGGATTCAGCTTATGTGGGTGAAAGGAAGCAGCGCAGAACGCTCCATTCAAGGAATCATTGACATCGTTGCACTGGATGCTGAAACAGCACCCAATGTGTTTTCCGTGTCTGTCCTGTGTGCCTGCACTCTAAGCACCTGAGTGAAGTCTGCTGTGTGGAGCTGTCTTCAGCTGAGCAGCAGATGCTTCGCTTGTGCGGCCAATCGCATGCGGCCTTGCTGTGGAAGACTTTCTGTAAGAAAAATTCCCGCGTACAACCAATTCTTCTTGCAGTGTGATTTCAGTGTCTGTCTTGGGTGGCTGCACTCTGAGCGACTGGGCGATTTATCCTGTGTAGTACTCTCTTTTGCTGAGCGGCGGCACGCCCTCGCTTGTTTTGCCATTCAAGTGAAGCCTTGCTGAAGAAGGCCGGCTGTCAGAAGAATTCCCGCATACAACGAATTTACCTAGAAATTCTCAAAAGTGGCGTTTTCCTGCTACTTCCCGGCTGCTTCAGAGGGGCCCAGGTTGTCTGGGTGGTATGGAAGCCGGTCTCCCATGCCACAGTCTGAGCTTTGTAACCTGAGTGCCCATTTTTTAATCCCCAGGCATCATGTAAGCAACGGGTGTGTGCAAGCTTCTCCAAAGCGTGGTGGTGATGAGGCCCCAAACCTCAGAGCTGTTGTCCTGCAGAGAAGGCTCTGGGACTGTCTCAGATCATGTGGTTTCCTACTCAGCCATATTCAGAAAGGCAGCCAAACACTGCTGTGAAAATTAGAGCTTCTTGTATATACGTATACTCCCAGATATGAGAATACTGTGAAGAGGCCTTCTGCCCAGCCTCAGGGGAAGAGGCAAAGAAAGCTGCTTTCTGCACAGCATTGGAAGCACGACGGGTGGGCGTTCTGTTCAACAGGTGAAAAGCAGGGAGGACCAGGAGCCTCAGGCGAGTAAGCTCCTCCTATGGCTAGGGCAGCTTAATTCAAACGTCTGCAATGGAAATTTTTCTGGGGTCACTGAGATCAATCTTCACTATCTAACACTTTCAGTTGCTTTCTCCAAATTCATACACCGTGGAATGCCCAAACGTATGTTTGCATGGTGTCCTCTCGGAATGCAGCTTAAGTCTGAAACATACGTGTGCTGAGAGTAGGACTTGCAACAACTTTTAGGGAAGAGGCTGTTGGAGTCCTTCATCTGATCATCCTTTCATCAGAACAAAGCGTTTCTCTGGGCCACAACTCTATCAGCCTGAACTGACCACGTGCATCACACCACTCTCATGATCTACATGGAGAAACCATCCTTTGCTGTGTTTCTAAAGCTAAATGCTTAAGGGCAGCCCTAAGACCTCTGCATTCAAGCACACTGAAGAAGGCCTTTCATGCTTGGATCTTTCGTCCAAAGACTTGGAATCATGCGGGAGGCCCTGGTTTCCTGTAGGTGCAAGAAGAGGATGCAAAAGGCCACGTCATCCCTTTGCTAGCAATGCCATGATGACGCCTTAGCTGTAAAGTGTCCGAAACCGCTGCAGGAGAGCCTTATGCCAGACTTTGAAATAGGAAACATTCCACCGTGCACTGAGGAGACCCTCCCTGAGAGAACACAAGGTTGCTTTCGCCTTGCATGCAATTTGCTCCTATGTGGTATGGAAACCAGTAAACGTTGTAGTGAAAGGCTGTATTCTCTATACGTCCTCTATCTCAAAGACATAAGTGGGCCTGGAACAGGCATTCCCACTAGCCACACGGGAAGTTAGAGTAGATGCTCTGAAATAAACGTAGTGGAGGCAAGTCAGCTTTGGATTCAGCTTATGTGGGTGAAAGGAAGCAGCGCAGAACGCTCCATTCAAGGAATCATTGACATCGTTGCACTGGATGCTGAAACAGCACCCAATGTGTTTTCCGTGTCTGTCCTGTGTGCCTGCACTCTAAGCACCTGAGTGAAGTCTGCTGTGTGGAGCTGTCTTCAGCTGAGCAGCAGATGCTTCGCTTGTGCGGCCAATCGCATGCGGCCTTGCTGTGGAAGACTTTCTGTAAGAAAAATTCCCGCGTACAACCAATTCTTCTTGCAGTGTGATTTCAGTGTCTGTCTTGGGTGGCTGCACTCTGAGCGACTGGGCGATTTATCCGGTGTAGTACTCTCTTTTGCTGAGCGGCGGCACGCCCTCGCTTGTTTTGCCATTCAAGTGAAGCCTTGCTGAAGAAGGCCGGCTGTCAGAAGAATTCCCGCATACAACGAATTTACCTAGAAATTCTCAAAAGTGGCGTTTTCCTGCTACTTCCCGGCTGCTTCAGAGGGGCCCAGGTTGTCTGGGTGGTATGGAAGCCGGTCTCCCATGCCACAGGCTGAGCTTTGTAACCTGAGTGCCCATTTTTTAATCCCCAGGCATCATGTAAGCAACAGGTGTGTGCAAGCTTCTCCAAAGCGTGGTGGTGATGAGGCCCCAAACCTCAGAGCTGTTGTCCTGCAGAGAAGGCTCTGGGACTGTCTCAGATCATGTGGTTTCCTACTCAGCCATATTCAGAAAGGCAGCCAAACACTGCTGTGAAAATTAGAGCTTCTTGTATATACGTATACTCCCAGATATGAGAATACTGTGAAGAGGCCTTCTGCCCAGCCTCAGGGGAAGAGGCAAAGAAAGCTGCTTTCTGCACAGCATTGGAAGCACGACGGGTGGGCGTTCTGTTCAACAGGTGAAAAGCAGGGAGGACCAGGAGCCTCAGGCGAGTAAGCTCCTCCTATGGCTAGGGCAGCTTAATTCAAACGTCTGCAATGGAAATTTTTCTGGGGTCACTGAGATCAATCTTCACTATCTAACACTTTCAGTTGCTTTCTCCAAATTCATACACCGTGGAATGCCCAAACGTATGTTTGCATGGTGTCCTCTCGGAATCCAGCTTAAGTCTGAAACATACGTGTGCTGAGAGTAGGACTTGCAACAACTTTTAGGGAAGAGGCTGTTGGAGTCCTTCATCTGATCATCCTTTCATCAGAACAAAGCGTTTCTCTGGGCCACAACTCTATCAGCCTGAACTGACCACGTGC
Organism: Manis pentadactyla; assembly: GCF_030020395.1. Taxonomy (NCBI): domain Eukaryota; kingdom Metazoa; phylum Chordata; class Mammalia; order Pholidota; family Manidae; genus Manis; species Manis pentadactyla. Next base: position 1,775,663 of record NC_080035.1, read on the forward strand.
ATCACACCACTCTCATGATCTACATGGAGAAACCATCCTTTGCTGTGTTTCTAAAGCTAAATGCTTAAGGGCAGCCCTAAGACCTCTGCATTCAAGCACACTGAAGAAGGCCTTTCATGCTTGGATCTTTCGTCCAAAGACTTGGAATCGTGCGGGAGGCCCTGGTTTCCTGTAGGTGCAAGAAGAGGATGCAAAAGGCCACGTCATCCCTTTGCTAGCAATGCCATGATGACGCCTTAGCTGTAAAGTGTCCGAAACCGCTGCAGGAGAGCCTTATGCCAGACTTTGAAATAGGAAACATTCCACCGTGCACTGAGGAGACCCTCCCTGAGAGAACACAAGGTTGCTTTCGCCTTGCATGCAATTTGCTCCTATGTGGTATGGAAACCAGTAAACGTTGTAGTGAAAGGCTGTGTTCTCTATACGTCCTCTATCTCAAAGACATAAGTGGGCCTGGAACAGGCATTCCCACTAGCCACACGGGAAGTTAGAGTAGATGCTCTGAAATAAACGTAGTGGAGGCAAGTCAGCTTTGGATTCAGCTTATGTGGGTGAAAGGAAGCAGCGCAGAACGCTCCATTCAAGGAATCATTGACATCGTTGCACTGGATGCTGAAACAGCACCCAATGTGTTTTCCGTGTCTGTCCTGTGTGCCTGCACTCTAAGCACCTGAGTGAAGTCTGCTGTGTGGAGCTGTCTTCAGCTGAGCAGCAGATGCTTCGCTTGTGCGGCCAATCGCATGCGGCCTTGCTGTGGAAGACTTTCTGTAAGAAAAATTCCCGCGTACAAGCAATTCTTCTTGCAGTGTGATTTCAGTGTCTGTCTTGGGTGGCTGCACTCTGAGCGACTGGGCGATTTATCCTGTGTAGTACTCTCTTTTGCTGAGCGGCGGCACGCCCTCGCTTGTTTTGCCATTCAAGTGAAGCCTTGCTGAAGAAGGCCGGCTGTCAGAAGAATTCCCGCATACAACGAATTTACCTAGAAATTCTCAAAAGTGGCGTTTTCCTGCTACTTCCCGGCTGCTTCAGAGGGGCCCAGGTTGTCTGGGTGGTATGGAAGCCGGTCTCCCATGCCACAGTCTGAGCTTTGTAACCTGAGTGCCCATTTTTTAATCCCCAGGCATCATGTAAGCAACAGGTGTGTGCAAGCTTCTCCAAAGCGTGGTGGTGATGAGGCCCCAAACCTCAGAGCTGTTGTCCTGCAGAGAAGGCTCTGGGACTGTCTCAGATCATGTGGTTTCCTACTCAGCCATATTCAGAAAGGCAGCCAAACACTGCTGTGAAAATTAGAGCTTCTTGTATATACGTATACTCCCAGATATGAGAATACTGTGAAGAGGCCTTCTGCCCAGCCTCAGGGGAAGAGGCAAAGAAAGCTGCTTTCTGCACAGCATTGGAAGCACGACGGGTGGGCGTTCTGTTCAACAGGTGAAAAGCAGGGAGGACCAGGAGCCTCAGGCGAGTAAGCTCCTCCTATGGCTAGGGCAGCTTAATTCAAACGTCTGCAATGGAAATTTTTCTGGGGTCACTGAGATCAATCTTCACTATCTAACACTTTCAGTTGCTTTCTCCAAATTCATACACCGTGGAATGCCCAAACGTATGTTTGCATGGTGTCCTCTCGGAATGCAGCTTAAGTCTGAAACATACGTGTGCTGAGAGTAGGACTTGCAACAACTTTTAGGGAAGAGGCTGTTGGAGTCCTTCATCTGATCATCCTTTCATCAGAACAAAGCGTTTCTCTGGGCCACAACTCTATCAGCCTGAACTGACCACGTGCATCACACCACTCTCATGATCTACATGGAGAAACCATCCTTTGCTGTGTTTCTAAAGCTAAATGCTTAAGGGCAGCCCTAAGACCTCTGCATTCAAGCACACTGAAGAAGGCCTTTCATGCTTGGATCTTTCGTCCAAAGACTTGGAATCGTGCGGGAGGCCCTGGTTTCCTGTAGGTGCAAGAAGAGGATGCAAAAGGCCACGTCATCCCTTTGCTAGCAATGCCATGATGACGCCTTAGCTGTAAAGTGTCCGAAACCGCTGCAGGAGAGCCTTATGCCAGACTTTGAAATAGGAAACATTCCACCGTGCACTGAGGAGACCCTCCCTGAGAGAACACAAGGTTGCTTTCGCCTTGCATGCAATTTGCTCCTATGTGGTATGGAAACCAGTAAACGTTGTAGTGAAAGGCTGTGTTCTCTATACGTCCTCTATCTCAAAGACATAAGTGGGCCTGGAACAGGCATTCCCACTAGCCACACGGGAAGTTAGAGTAGATGCTCTGAAATAAACGTAGTGGAGGCAAGTCAGCTTTGGATTCAGCTTATGTGGGTGAAAGGAAGCAGCACAGAACGCTCCATTCAAGGAATCATTGACATCGTTGCACTGGATGCTGAAACAGCACCCAATGTGTTTTCCGTGTCTGTCCTGTGTGCCTGCACTCTAAGCACCTGAGTGAAGTCTGCTGTGTGGAGCTGTCTTCAGCTGAGCAGCAGATGCTTCGCTTGTGCGGCCAATCGCATGCGGCCTTGCTGTGGAAGACTTTCTGTAAGAAAAATTCCCGCGTACAACCAATTCTTCTTGCAGTGTGATTTCAGTGTCTGTCTTGGGTGGCTGCACTCTGAGCGACTGGGCGATTTATCCTGTGTAGTACTCTCTTTTGCTGAGCGGCGGCACGCCCTCGCTTGTTTTGCCATTCAAGTGAAGCCTTGCTGAAGAAGGCCGGCTGTCAGAAGAATTCCCGCATACAACGAATTTACCTAGAAATTCTCAAAAGTGGCGTTTTCCTGCTACTTCCCGGCTGCTTCAGAGGGGCCCAGGTTGTCTGGGAGGTATGGAAGCCGGTCTCCCATGCCACAGTCTGAGCTTTGTAACCTGAGTGCCCATTTTTTAATCCCCAGGCATCATGTAAGCAACAGGTGTGTGCAAGCTTCTCCAAAGCGTGGTGGTGATGAGGCCCCAAACCTCAGAGCTGTTGTCCTGCAGAGAAGGCTCTGGGACTGTCTCAGATCATGTGGTTTCCTACTCAGCCATATTCAGAAAGGCAGCCAAACACTGCTGTGAAAATTAGAGCTTCTTGTATATACGTATACTCCCAGATATGAGAATACTGTGAAGAGGCCTTCTGCCCAGCCTCAGGGGAAGAGGCAAAGAAAGCTGCTTTCTGCACAGCATTGGAAGCACGACGGGTGGGCGTTCTGTTCAACAGGTGAAAAGCAGGGAGGACCAGGAGCCTCAGGCGAGTAAGCTCCTCCTATGGCTAGGGCAGCTTAATTCAAACGTCTGCAATGGAAATTTTTCTGGGGTCACTGAGATCAATCTTCACTATCTAACACTTTCAGTTGCTTTCTCCAAATTCATACACCGTGGAATGCCCAAACGTATGTTTGCATGGTGTCCTCTCGGAATCCAGCTTATGTCTGAAACATACGTGTGCTGAGAGTAGGACTTGCAACAACTTTTAGGGAAGAGGCTGTTGGAGTCCTTCATCTGATCATCCTTTCATCAGAACAAAGCGTTTCTCTGGGCCACAACTCTATCAGCCTGAACTGACCACGTGCATCACACCACTCTCATGATCTACATGGAGAAACCATCCTTTGCTGTGTTTCTAAAGCTAAATGCTTAAGGGCAGCCCTAAGACCTCTGCATTCAAGCACACTGAAGAAGGCCTTTCATGCTTGGATCTTTCGTCCAAAGACTTGGAATCATGCGGGAGGCCCTGGTTTCCTGTAGGTGCAAGAAGAGGATGCAAAAGGCCACGTCATCCCTTTGCTAGCAATGCCATGATGACGCCTTAGCTGTAAAGTGTCCGAAACCGCTGCAGGAGAGCCTTATGCCAGACTTTGAAATAGGAAACATTCCACCGTGCACTGAGGAGACCCTCCCTGAGAGAACACAAGGTTGCTTTCGCCTTGCATGCAATTTGCTCCTATGTGGTATGGAAACCAGTAAACGTTGTAGTGAAAGGCTGTATTCTCTATACGTCCTCTATCTCAAAGACATAAGTGGGCCTGGAACAGGCATTCCCACTAGCCACACGGGAAGTTAGAGTAGATGCTCTGAAATAAACGTAGTGGAGGCAAGTCAGCTTTGGATTCAGCTTATGTGGGTGAAAGGAAGCAGCGCAGAACGCTCCATTCAAGGAATCATTGACATCGTTGCACTGGATGCTGAAACAGCACCCAATGTGTTTTCCGTGTCTGTCCTGTGTGCCTGCACTCTAAGCACCTGAGTGAAGTCTGCTGTGTGGAGCTGTCTTCAGCTGAGCAGCAGATGCTTCGCTTGTGCGGCCAATCGCATGCGGCCTTGCTGTGGAAGACTTTCTGTAAGAAAAATTCCCGCGTACAACCAATTCTTCTTGCAGTGTGATTTCAGTGTCTGTCTTGGGTGGCTGCACTCTGAGCGACTGGGCGATTTATCCTGTGTAGTACTCTCTTTTGCTGAGCGGCGGCACGCCCTCGCTTGTTTTGCCATTCAAGTGAAGCCTTGCTGAAGAAGGCCGGCTGTCAGAAGAATTCCCGCATACAACGAATTTACCTAGAAATTCTCAAAAGTGGCGTTTTCCTGCTACTTCCCGGCTGCTTCAGAGGGGCCCAGGTTGTCTGGGTGGTATGGAAGCCGGTCTCCCATGCCACAGTCTGAGCTTTGTAACCTGAGTGCCCATTTTTTAATCCCCAGGCACCATGTAAGCAACGGGTGTGTGCAAGCTTCTCCAAAGCGTGGTGGTGATGAGGCCCCAAACCTCAGAGCTGTTGTCCTGCAGAGAAGGCTCTGGGACTGTCTCAGATCATGTGGTTTCCTACTCAGCCATATTCAGAAAGGCAGCCAAACACTGCTGTGAAAATTAGAGCTTCTTGTATATACGTATACTCCCAGATATGAGAATACTGTGAAGAGGCCTTCTGCCCAGCCTCAGGGGAAGAGGCAAAGAAAGCTGCTTTCTGCACAGCATTGGAAGCACGACGGGTGGGCGTTCTGTTCAACAGGTGAAAAGCAGGGAGGACCAGGAGCCTCAGGCGAGTAAGCTCCTCCTATGGCTAGGGCAGCTTAATTCAAACGTCTGCAATGGAAATTTTTCTGGGGTCACTGAGATCAATCTTCACTATCTAACACTTTCAGTTGCTTTCTCCAAATTCATACACCGTGGAATGCCCAAACGTATGTTTGCATGGTGTCCTCTCGGAATGCAGCTTAAGTCTGAAACATACGTGTGCTGAGAGTAGGACTTGCAACAACTTTTAGGGAAGAGGCTGTTGGAGTCCTTCATCTGATCATCCTTTCATCAGAACAAAGCGTTTCTCTGGGCCACAACTCTATCAGCCTGAACTGACCACGTGCATCACACCACTCTCATGATCTACATGGAGAAACCATCCTTTGCTGTGTTTCTAAAGCTAAATGCTTAAGGGCAGCCCTAAGACCTCTGCATTCAAGCACACTGAAGAAGGCCTTTCATGCTTGGATCTTTCGTCCAAAGACTTGGAATCATGCGGGAGGCCCTGGTTTCCTGTAGGTGCAAGAAGAGGATGCAAAAGGCCACGTCATCCCTTTGCTAGCAATGCCATGATGACGCCTTAGCTGTAAAGTGTCCGAAACCGCTGCAGGAGAGCCTTATGCCAGACTTTGAAATAGGAAACATTCCACCGTGCACTGAGGAGACCCTCCCTGAGAGAACACAAGGTTGCTTTCGCCTTGCATGCAATTTGCTCCTATGTGGTATGGAAACCAGTAAACGTTGTAGTGAAAGGCTGTATTCTCTATACGTCCTCTATCTCAAAGACATAAGTGGGCCTGGAACAGGCATTCCCACTAGCCACACGGGAAGTTAGAGTAGATGCTCTGAAATAAACGTAGTGGAGGCAAGTCAGCTTTGGATTCAGCTTATGTGGGTGAAAGGAAGCAGCGCAGAACGCTCCATTCAAGGAATCATTGACATCGTTGCACTGGATGCTGAAACAGCACCCAATGTGTTTTCCGTGTCTGTCCTGTGTGCCTGCACTCTAAGCACCTGAGTGAAGTCTGCTGTGTGGAGCTGTCTTCAGCTGAGCAGCAGATGCTTCGCTTGTGCGGCCAATCGCATGCGGCCTTGCTGTGGAAGACTTTCTGTAAGAAAAATTCCCGCGTACAAGCAATTCTTCTTGCAGTGTGATTTCAGTGTCTGTCTTGGGTGGCTGCACTCTGAGCGACTGGGCGATTTATCCGGTGTAGTACTCTCTTTTGCTGAGCGGCGGCACGCCCTCGCTTGTTTTGCCATTCAAGTGAAGCCTTGCTGAAGAAGGCCGGCTGTCAGAAGAATTCCCGCATACAACGAATTTACCTAGAAATTCTCAAAAGTGGCGTTTTCCTGCTACTTCCCGGCTGCTTCAGAGGGGCCCAGGTTGTCTGGGTGGTATGGAAGCCGGTCTCCCATGCCACAGGCTGAGCTTTGTAACCTGAGTGCCCATTTTTTAATCCCCAGGCATCATGTAAGCAACAGGTGTGTGCAAGCTTCTCCAAAGCGTGGTGGTGATGAGGCCCCAAACCTCAGAGCTGTTGTCCTGCAGAGAAGGCTCTGGGACTGTCTCAGATCATGTGGTTTCCTACTCAGCCATATTCAGAAAGGCAGCCAAACACTGCTGTGAAAATTAGAGCTTCTTGTATATACGTATACTCCCAGATATGAGAATACTGTGAAGAGGCCTTCTGCCCAGCCTCAGGGGAAGAGGCAAAGAAAGCTGCTTTCTGCACAGCATTGGAAGCACGACGGGTGGGCGTTCTGTTCAACAGGTGAAAAGCAGGGAGGACCAGGAGCCTCAGGCGAGTAAGCTCCTCCTATGGCTAGGGCAGCTTAATTCAAACGTCTGCAATGGAAATTTTTCTGGGGTCACTGAGATCAATCTTCACTATCTAACACTTTCAGTTGCTTTCTCCAAATTCATACACCGTGGAATGCCCAAACGTATGTTTGCATGGTGTCCTCTCGGAATGCAGCTTAAGTCTGAAACATACGTGTGCTGAGAGTAGGACTTGCAACAACTTTTAGGGAAGAGGCTGTTGGAGTCCTTCATCTGATCATCCTTTCATCAGAACAAAGCGTTTCTCTGGGCCACAACTCTATCAGCCTGAACTGACCACGTGCATCACACCACTCTCATGATCTACATGGAGAAACCATCCTTTGCTGTGTTTCTAAAGCTAAATGCTTAAGGGCAGCCCTAAGACCTCTGCATTCAAGCACACTGAAGAAGGCCTTTCATGCTTGGATCTTTCGTCCAAAGACTTGGAATCGTGCGGGAGGCCCTGGTTTCCTGTAGGTGCAAGAAGAGGATGCAAAAGGCCACGTCATCCCTTTGCTAGCAATGCCATGATGACGCCTTAGCTGTAAAGTGTCCGAAACCGCTGCAGGAGAGCCTTATGCCAGACTTTGAAATAGGAAACATTCCACCGTGCACTGAGGAGACCCTCCCTGAGAGAACACAAGGTTGCTTTCGCCTTGCATGCAATTTGCTCCTATGTGGTATGGAAACCAGTAAACGTTGTAGTGAAAGGCTGTGTTCTCTATACGTCCTCTATCTCAAAGACATAAGTGGGCCTGGAACAGGCATTCCCACTAGCCACACGGGAAGTTAGAGTAGATGCTCTGAAATAAACGTAGTGGAGGCAAGTCAGCTTTGGATTCAGCTTATGTGGGTGAAAGGAAGCAGCACAGAACGCTCCATTCAAGGAATCATTGACATCGTTGCACTGGATGCTGAAACAGCACCCAATGTGTTTTCCGTGTCTGTCCTGTGTGCCTGCACTCTAAGCACCTGAGTGAAGTCTGCTGTGTGGAGCTGTCTTCAGCTGAGCAGCAGATGCTTCGCTTGTGCGGCCAATCGCATGCGGCCTTGCTGTGGAAGACTTTCTGTAAGAAAAATTCCCGCGTACAACCAATTCTTCTTGCAGTGTGATTTCAGTGTCTGTCTTGGGTGGCTGCACTCTGAGCGACTGGGCGATTTATCCTGTGTAGTACTCTCTTTTGCTGAGCGGCGGCACGCCCTCGCTTGTTTTGCCATTCAAGTGAAGCCTTGCTGAAGAAGGCCGGCTGTCAGAAGAATTCCCGCATACAACGAATTTACCTAGAAATTCTCAAAAGTGGCGTTTTCCTGCTACTTCCCGGCTGCTTCAGAGGGGCCCAGGTTGTCTGGGAGGTATGGAAGCCGGTCTCCCATGCCACAGTCTGAGCTTTGTAACCTGAGTGCCCATTTTTTAATCCCCAGGCATCATGTAAGCAACAGGTGTGTGCAAGCTTCTCCAAAGCGTGGTGGTGATGAGGCCCCAAACCTCAGAGCTGTTGTCCTGCAGAGAAGGCTCTGGGACTGTCTCAGATCATGTGGTTTCCTACTCAGCCATATTCAGAAAGGCAGCCAAACACTGCTGTGAAAATTAGAGCTTCTTGTATATACGTATACTCCCAGATATGAGAATACTGTGAAGAGGCCTTCTGCCCAGCCTCAGGGGAAGAGGCAAAGAAAGCTGCTTTCTGCACAGCATTGGAAGCACGACGGGTGGGCGTTCTGTTCAACAGGTGAAAAGCAGGGAGGACCAGGAGCCTCAGGCGAGTAAGCTCCTCCTATGGCTAGGGCAGCTTAATTCAAACGTCTGCAATGGAAATTTTTCTGGGGTCACTGAGATCAATCTTCACTATCTAACACTTTCAGTTGCTTTCTCCAAATTCATACACCGTGGAATGCCCAAACGTATGTTTGCATGGTGTCCTCTCGGAATCCAGCTTATGTCTGAAACATACGTGTGCTGAGAGTAGGACTTGCAACAACTTTTAGGGAAGAGGCTGTTGGAGTCCTTCATCTGATCATCCTTTCATCAGAACAAAGCGTTTCTCTGGGCCACAACTCTATCAGCCTGAACTGACCACGTGCATCACACCACTCTCATGATCTACATGGAGAAACCATCCTTTGCTGTGTTTCTAAAGCTAAATGCTTAAGGGCAGCCCTAAGACCTCTGCATTCAAGCACACTGAAGAAGGCCTTTCATGCTTGGATCTTTCGTCCAAAGACTTGGAATCATGCGGGAGGCCCTGGTTTCCTGTAGGTGCAAGAAGAGGATGCAAAAGGCCACGTCATCCCTTTGCTAGCAATGCCATGATGACGCCTTAGCTGTAAAGTGTCCGAAACCGCTGCAGGAGAGCCTTATGCCAGACTTTGAAATAGGAAACATTCCACCGTGCACTGAGGAGACCCTCCCTGAGAGAACACAAGGTTGCTTTCGCCTTGCATGCAATTTGCTCCTATGTGGTATGGAAACCAGTAAACGTTGTAGTGAAAGGCTGTATTCTCTATACGTCCTCTATCTCAAAGACATAAGTGGGCCTGGAACAGGCATTCCCACTAGCCACACGGGAAGTTAGAGTAGATGCTCTGAAATAAACGTAGTGGAGGCAAGTCAGCTTTGGATTCAGCTTATGTGGGTGAAAGGAAGCAGCGCAGAACGCTCCATTCAAGGAATCATTGACATCGTTGCACTGGATGCTGAAACAGCACCCAATGTGTTTTCCGTGTCTGTCCTGTGTGCCTGCACTCTAAGCACCTGAGTGAAGTCTGCTGTGTGGAGCTGTCTTCAGCTGAGCAGCAGATGCTTCGCTTGTGCGGCCAATCGCATGCGGCCTTGCTGTGGAAGACTTTCTGTAAGAAAAATTCCCGCGTACAACCAATTCTTCTTGCAGTGTGATTTCAGTGTCTGTCTTGGGTGGCTGCACTCTGAGCGACTGGGCGATTTATCCTGTGTAGTACTCTCTTTTGCTGAGCGGCGGCACGCCCTCGCTTGTTTTGCCATTCAAGTGAAGCCTTGCTGAAGAAGGCCGGCTGTCAGAAGAATTCCCTCATACAACGAATTTACCTAGAAATTCTCAAAAGTGGCGTTTTCCTGCTACTTCCCGGCTGCTTCAGAGGGGCCCAGGTTGTCTGGGTGGTATGGAAGCCGGTCTCCCATGCCACAGTCTGAGCTTTGTAACCTGAGTGCCCATTTTTTAATCCCCAGGCACCATGTAAGCAACGGGTGTGTGCAAGCTTCTCCAAAGCGTGGTGGTGATGAGGCCCCAAACCTCAGAGCTGTTGTCCTGCAGAGAAGGCTCTGGGACTGTCTCAGATCATGTGGTTTCCTACTCAGCCATATTCAGAAAGGCAGCCAAACACTGCTGTGAAAATTAGAGCTTCTTGTATATACGTATACTCCCAGATATGAGAATACTGTGAAGAGGCCTTCTGCCCAGCCTCAGGGGAAGAGGCAAAGAAAGCTGCTTTCTGCACAGCATTGGAAGCACGACGGGTGGGCGTTCTGTTCAACAGGTGAAAAGCAGGGAGGACCAGGAGCCTCAGGCGAGTAAGCTCCTCCTATGGCTAGGGCAGCTTAATTCAAACGTCTGCAATGGAAATTTTTCTGGGGTCACTGAGATCAATCTTCACTATCTAACACTTTCAGTTGCTTTCTCCAAATTCATACACCGTGGAATGCCCAAACGTATGTTTGCATGGTGTCCTCTCGGAATGCAGCTTAAGTCTGAAACATACGTGTGCTGAGAGTAGGACTTGCAACAACTTTTAGGGAAGAGGCTGTTGGAGTCCTTCATCTGATCATCCTTTCATCAGAACAAAGCGTTTCTCTGGGCCACAACTCTATCAGCCTGAACTGACCACGTGCATCACACCACTCTCATGATCTACATGGAGAAACCATCCTTTGCTGTGTTTCTAAAGCTAAATGCTTAAGGGCAGCCCTAAGACCTCTGCATTCAAGCACACTGAAGAAGGCCTTTCATGCTTGGATCTTTCGTCCAAAGACTTGGAATCATGCGGGAGGCCCTGGTTTCCTGTAGGTGCAAGAAGAGGATGCAAAAGGCCACGTCATCCCTTTGCTAGCAATGCCATGATGACGCCTTAGCTGTAAAGTGTCCGAAACCGCTGCAGGAGAGCCTTATGCCAGACTTTGAAATAGGAAACATTCCACCGTGCACTGAGGAGACCCTCCCTGAGAGAACACAAGGTTGCTTTCGCCTTGCATGCAATTTGCTCCTATGTGGTATGGAAACCAGTAAACGTTGTAGTGAAAGGCTGTATTCTCTATACGTCCTCTATCTCAAAGACATAAGTGGGCCTGGAACAGGCATTCCCACTAGCCACACGGGAAGTTAGAGTAGATGCTCTGAAATAAACGTAGTGGAGGCAAGTCAGCTTTGGATTCAGCTTATGTGGGTGAAAGGAAGCAGCGCAGAACGCTCCATTCAAGGAATCATTGACATCGTTGCACTGGATGCTGAAACAGCACCCAATGTGTTTTCCGTGTCTGTCCTGTGTGCCTGCACTCTAAGCACCTGAGTGAAGTCTGCTGTGTGGAGCTGTCTTCAGCTGAGCAGCAGATGCTTCGCTTGTGCGGCCAATCGCATGCGGCCTTGCTGTGGAAGACTTTCTGTAAGAAAAATTCCCGCGTACAACCAATTCTTCTTGCAGTGTGATTTCAGTGTCTGTCTTGGGTGGCTGCACTCTGAGCGACTGGGCGATTTATCCTGTGTAGTACTCTCTTTTGCTGAGCGGCGGCACGCCCTCGCTTGTTTTGCCATTCAAGTGAAGCCTTGCTGAAGAAGGCCGGCTGTCAGAAGAATTCCCGCATACAACGAATTTACCTAGAAATTCTCAAAAGTGGCGTTTTCCTGCTACTTCCCGGCTGCTTCAGAGGGGCCCAGGTTGTCTGGGTGGTATGGAAGCCGGTCTCCCATGCCACAGGCTGAGCTTTGTAACCTGAGTGCCCATTTTTTAATCCCCAGGCATCATGTAAGCAACAGGTGTGTGCAAGCTTCTCCAAAGCGTGGTGGTGATGAGGCCCCAAACCTCAGAGCTGTTGTCCTGCAGAGAAGGCTCTGGGACTGTCTCAGATCATGTGGTTTCCTACTCAGCCATATTCAGAAAGGCAGCCAAACACTGCTGTGAAAATTAGAGCTTCTTGTATATACGTATACTCCCAGATATGAGAATACTGTGAAGAGGCCTTCTGCCCAGCCTCAGGGGAAGAGGCAAAGAAAGCTGCTTTCTGCACAGCATTGGAAGCACGACGGGTGGGCGTTCTGTTCAACAGGTGAAAAGCAGGGAGGACCAGGAGCCTCAGGCGAGTAAGCTCCTCCTATGGCTAGGGCAGCTTAATTCAAACGTCTGCAATGGAAATTTTTCTGGGGTCACTGAGATCAATCTTCACTATCTAACACTTTCAGTTGCTTTCTCCAAATTCATACACCGTGGAATGCCCAAACGTATGTTTGCATGGTGTCCTCTCGGAATGCAGCTTAAGTCTGAAACATACGTGTGCTGAGAGTAGGACTTGCAACAACTTTTAGGGAAGAGGCTGTTGGAGTCCTTCATCTGATCATCCTTTCATCAGAACAAAGCGTTTCTCTGGGCCACAACTCTATCAGCCTGAACTGACCACGTGCATCACACCACTCTCATGATCTACATGGAGAAACCATCCTTTGCTGTGTTTCTAAAGCTAAATGCTTAAGGGCAGCCCTAAGACCTCTGCATTCAAGCACACTGAAGAAGGCCTTTCATGCTTGGATCTTTCGTCCAAAGACTTGGAATCATGCGGGAGGCCCTGGTTTCCTGTAGGTGCAAGAAGAGGATGCAAAAGGCCACGTCATCCCTTTGCTAGCAATGCCATGATGACGCCTTAGCTGTAAAGTGTCCGAAACCGCTGCAGGAGAGCCTTATGCCAGACTTTGAAATAGGAAACATTCCACCGTGCACTGAGGAGACCCTCCCTGAGAGAACACAAGGTTGCTTTCGCCTTGCATGCAATTTGCTCCTATGTGGTATGGAAACCAGTAAACGTTGTAGTGAAAGGCTGTATTCTCTATACGTCCTCTATCTCAAAGACATAAGTGGGCCTGGAACAGGCATTCCCACTAGCCACACGGGAAGTTAGAGTAGATGCTCTGAAATAAACGTAGTGGAGGCAAGTCAGCTTTGGATTCAGCTTATGTGGGTGAAAGGAAGCAGCGCAGAACGCTCCATTCAAGGAATCATTGACATCGTTGCACTGGATGCTGAAACAGCACCCAATGTGTTTTCCGTGTCTGTCCTGTGTGCCTGCACTCTAAGCACCTGAGTGAAGTCTGCTGTGTGGAGCTGTCTTCAGCTGAGCAGCAGATGCTTCGCTTGTGCGGCCAATCGCATGCGGCCTTGCTGTGGAAGACTTTCTGTAAGAAAAATTCCCGCGTACAATCAATTCTTCTTGCAGTGTGATTTCAGTGTCTGTCTTGGGTGGCTGCACTCTGAGCGACTGGGCGATTTATCCTGTGTAGTACTCTCTTTTGCTGAGCGGCGGCACGCCCTCGCTTGTTTTGCCATTCAAGTGAAGCCTTGCTGAAGAAGGCCGGCTGTCAGAAGAATTCCCGCATACAACGAATTTACCTAGAAATTCTCAAAAGTGGCGTTTTCCTGCTACTTCCCGGCTGCTTCAGAGGGGCCCAGGTTGTCTGGGTGGTATGGAAGCCGGTCTCCCATGCCACAGTCTGAGCTTTGTAACCTGAGTGCCCATTTTTTAATCCCCAGGCATCATGTAAGCAACAGGTGTGTGCAAGCTTCTCCAAAGCGTGGTGGTGATGAGGCCCCAAACCTCAGAGCTGTTGTCCTGCAGAGAAGGCTCTGGGACTGTCTCAGATCATGTGGTTTCCTACTCAGCCATATTCAGAAAGGCAGCCAAACACTGCTGTGAAAATTAGAGCTTCTTGTATATACTTATACTCCCAGATATGAGAATACTGTGAAGAGGCCTTCTGCCCAGCCTCAGGGGAAGAGGCAAAGAAAGCTGCTTTCTGCACAGCATTGGAAGCACGACGGGTGGGCGTTCTGTTCAACAGGTGAAAAGCAGGGAGGACCAGGAGCCTCAGGCGAGTAAGCTCCTCCTATGGCTAGGGCAGCTTAATTCAAACGTCTGCAATGGAAATTTTTCTGGGGTCACTGAGATCAATCTTCACTATCTAACACTTTCAGTTGCTTTCTCCAAATTCATACACCGTGGAATGCCCAAACGTATGTTTGCATGGTGTCCTCTCGGAATCCAGCTTAAGTCTGAAACATACGTGTGCTGAGAGTAGGACTTGCAACAACTTTTAGGGAAGAGGCTGTTGGAGTCCTTCATCTGATCATCCTTTCATCAGAACAAAGCGTTTCTCTGGGCCACAACTCTATCAGCCTGAACTGACCACGTGCATCACACCACTCTCATGATCTACATGGAGAAACCATCCTTTGCTGTGTTTCTAAAGCTAAATGCTTAAGGGCAGCCCTAAGACCTCTGCATTCAAGCACACTGAAGAAGGCCTTTCATGCTTGGATCTTTCGTCCAAAGACTTGGAATCATGCGGGAGGCCCTGGTTTCCTGTAGGTGCAAGAAGAGGATGCAAAAGGCCACGTCATCCCTTTGCTAGCAATGCCATGATGACGCCTTAGCTGTAAAGTGTCCGAAACCGCTGCAGGAGAGCCTTATGCCAGACTTTGAAATAGGAAACATTCCACCGTGCACTGAGGAGACCCTCCCTGAGAGAACACAAGGTTGCTTTCGCCTTGCATGCAATTTGCTCCTATGTGGTATGGAAACCAGTAAACGTTGTAGTGAAAGGCTGTGTTCTCTATACGTCCTCTATCTCAAAGACATAAGTGGGCCTGGAACAGGCATTCCCACTAGCCACACGGGAAGTTAGAGTAGATGCTCTGAAATAAACGTAGTGGAGGCAAGTCAGCTTTGGATTCAGCTTATGTGGGTGAAAGGAAGCAGCGCAGAACGCTCCATTCAAGGAATCATTGACATCGTTGCACTGGATGCTGAAACAGCACCCAATGTGTTTTCCGTGTCTGTCCTGTGTGCCTGCACTCTAAGCACCTGAGTGAAGTCTGCTGTGTGGAGCTGTCTTCAGCTGAGCAGCAGATGCTTCGCTTGTGTGGCCAATCGCATGCGGCCTTGCTGTGGAAGACTTTCTGTAAGAAAAATTCCCGCGTACAACCAATTCTTCTTGCAGTGTGATTTCAGTGTCTGTCTTGGGTGGCTGCACTCTGAGCGACTGGGCGATTTATCCTGTGTAGTACTCTCTTTTGCTGAGCGGCGGCACGCCCTCGCTTGTTTTGCCATTCAAGTGAAGCCTTGCTGAAGAAGGCCGGCTGTCAGAAGAATTCCCGCATACAACGAATTTACCTAGAAATTCTCAAAAGTGGCGTTTTCCTGCTACTTCCCGGCTGCTTCAGAGGGGCCCAGGTTGTCTGGGTGGTATGGAAGCCGGTCTCCCATGCCACAGTCTGAGCTTTGTAACCTGAGTGCCCATTTTTTAATCCCCAGGCACCATGTAAGCAACAGGTGTGTGCAAGCTTCTCCAAAGCGCGGTGGTGATGAGGCCCCAAACCTCAGAGCTGTTGTCCTGCAGAGAAGGCTCTGGGACTGTCTCAGATCATGTGGTTTCCTACTCAGCCATATTCAGAAAGGCAGCCAAACACTGCTGTGAAAATTAGAGCTTCTTGTATATACGTATACTCCCAGATATGAGAATACTGTGAAGAGGCCTTCTGCCCAGCCTCAGGGGAAGAGGCAAAGAAAGCTGCTTTCTGCACAGCATTGGAAGCACGACGGGTGGGCGTTCTGTTCAACAGGTGAAAAGCAGGGAGGACCAGGAGCCTCAGGCGAGTAAGCTCCTCCTATGGCTAGGGCAGCTTAATTCAAACGTCTGCAATGGAAATTTTTCTGGGGTCACTGAGATCAATCTTCACTATCTAACACTTTCAGTTGCTTTCTCCAAATTCATACACCGTGGAATGCCCAAACGTATGTTTGCATGGTGTCCTCTCGGAATGCAGCTTAAGTCTGAAACATACGTGTGCTGAGAGTAGGACTTGCAACAACTTTTAGGGAAGAGGCTGTTGGAGTCCTTCATCTGATCATCCTTTCATCAGAACAAAGCGTTTCTCTGGGCCACAACTCTATCAGCCTGAACTGACCACGTGCATCACACCACTCTCATGATCTACATGGAGAAACCATCCTTTGCTGTGTTTCTAAAGCTAAATGCTTAAGGGCAGCCCTAAGACCTCTGCATTCAAGCACACTGAAGAAGGCCTTTCATGCTTGGATCTTTCGTCCAAAGACTTGGAATCGTGCGGGAGGCCCTGGTTTCCTGTAGGTGCAAGAAGAGGATGCAAAAGGCCACGTCATCCCTTTGCTAGCAATGCCATGATGACGCCTTAGCTGTAAAGTGTCCGAAACCGCTGCAGGAGAGCCTTATGCCAGACTTTGAAATAGGAAACATTCCACCGTGCACTGAGGAGACCCTCCCTGAGAGAACACAAGGTTGCTTTCGCCTTGCATGCAATTTGCTCCTATGTGGTATGGAAACCAGTAAACGTTGTAGTGAAAGGCTGTGTTCTCTATACGTCCTCTATCTCAAAGACATAAGTGGGCCTGGAACAGGCATTCCCACTAGCCACACGGGAAGTTAGAGTAGATGCTCTGAAATAAACGTAGTGGAGGCAAGTCAGCTTTGGATTCAGCTTATGTGGGTGAAAGGAAGCAGCACAGAACGCTCCATTCAAGGAATCATTGACATCGTTGCACTGGATGCTGAAACAGCACCCAATGTGTTTTCCGTGTCTGTCCTGTGTGCCTGCACTCTAAGCACCTGAGTGAAGTCTGCTGTGTGGAGCTGTCTTCAGCTGAGCAGCAGATGCTTCGCTTGTGCGGCCAATCGCATGCGGCCTTGCTGTGGAAGACTTTCTGTAAGAAAAATTCCCGCGTACAACCAATTCTTCTTGCAGTGTGATTTCAGTGTCTGTCTTGGGTGGCTGCACTCTGAGCGACTGGGCGATTTATCCTGTGTAGTACTCTCTTTTGCTGAGCGGCGGCACGCCCTCGCTTGTTTTGCCATTCAAGTGAAGCCTTGCTGAAGAAGGCCGGCTGTCAGAAGAATTCCCGCATACAACGAATTTACCTAGAAATTCTCAAAAGTGGCGTTTTCCTGCTACTTCCCGGCTGCTTCAGAGGGGCCCAGGTTGTCTGGGAGGTATGGAAGCCGGTCTCCCATGCCACAGTCTGAGCTTTGTAACCTGAGTGCCCATTTTTTAATCCCCAGGCATCATGTAAGCAACAGGTGTGTGCAAGCTTCTCCAAAGCGTGGTGGTGATGAGGCCCCAAACCTCAGAGCTGTTGTCCTGCAGAGAAGGCTCTGGGACTGTCTCAGATCATGTGGTTTCCTACTCAGCCATATTCAGAAAGGCAGCCAAACACTGCTGTGAAAATTAGAGCTTCTTGTATATACGTATACTCCCAGATATGAGAATACTGTGAAGAGGCCTTCTGCCCAGCCTCAGGGGAAGAGGCAAAGAAAGCTGCTTTCTGCACAGCATTGGAAGCACGACGGGTGGGCGTTCTGTTCAACAGGTGAAAAGCAGGGAGGACCAGGAGCCTCAGGCGAGTAAGCTCCTCCTATGGCTAGGGCAGCTTAATTCAAACGTCTGCAATGGAAACTTTTCTGGGGTCACTGAGATCAATCTTCACTATCTAACACTTTCAGTTGCTTTCTCCAAATTCATACACCGTGGAATGCCCAAACGTATGTTTGCATGGTGTCCTCTCGGAATCCAGCTTAAGTCTGAAACATACGTGTGCTGAGAGTAGGACTTGCAACAACTTTTAGGGAAGAGGCTGTTGGAGTCCTTCATCTGATCATCCTTTCATCAGAACAAAGCGTTTCTCTGGGCCACAACTCTATCAGCCTGAACTGACCACGTGCATCACACCACTCTCATGATCTACATGGAGAAACCATCCTTTGCTGTGTTTCTAAAGCTAAATGCTTAAGGGCAGCCCTAAGACCTCTGCATTCAAGCACACTGAAGAAGGCCTTTCATGCTTGGATCTTTCGTCCAAAGACTTGGAATCATGCGGGAGGCCCTGGTTTCCTGTAGGTGCAAGAAGAGGATGCAAAAGGCCACGTCATCCCTTTGCTAGCAATGCCATGATGACGCCTTAGCTGTAAAGTGTCCGAAACCGCTGCAGGAGAGCCTTATGCCAGACTTTGAAATAGGAAACATTCCACCGTGCACTGAGGAGACCCTCCCTGAGAGAACACAAGGTTGCTTTCGCCTTGCATGCAATTTGCTCCTATGTGGTATGGAAACCAGTAAACGTTGTAGTGAAAGGCTGTATTCTCTATACGTCCTCTATCTCAAAGACATAAGTGGGCCTGGAACAGGCATTCCCACTAGCCACACGGGAAGTTAGAGTAGATGCTCTGAAATAAACGTAGTGGAGGCAAGTCAGCTTTGGATTCAGCTTATGTGGGTGAAAGGAAGCAGCGCAGAACGCTCCATTCAAGGAATCATTGACATCGTTGCACTGGATGCTGAAACAGCACCCAATGTGTTTTCCGTGTCTGTCCTGTGTGCCTGCACTCTAAGCACCTGAGTGAAGTCTGCTGTGTGGAGCTGTCTTCAGCTGAGCAGCAGATGCTTCGCTTGTGCGGCCAATCGCATGCGGCCTTGCTGTGGAAGACTTTCTGTAAGAAAAATTCCCGCGTA
This sequence comes from Manis pentadactyla, assembly GCF_030020395.1. Lineage (NCBI taxonomy): Eukaryota > Metazoa > Chordata > Mammalia > Pholidota > Manidae > Manis > Manis pentadactyla. The sequence continues at coordinate 1,794,250 of NC_080035.1, forward strand.
CAACCAATTCTTCTTGCAGTGTGATTTCAGTGTCTGTCTTGGGTGGCTGCACTCTGAGCGACTGGGCGATTTATCCTGTGTAGTACTCTCTTTTGCTGAGCGGCGGCACGCCCTCGCTTGTTTTGCCATTCAAGTGAAGCCTTGCTGAAGAAGGCCGGCTGTCAGAAGAATTCCCGCATACAACGAATTTACCTAGAAATTCTCAAAAGTGGCGTTTTCCTGCTACTTCCCGGCTGCTTCAGAGGGGCCCAGGTTGTCTGGGTGGTATGGAAGCCGGTCTCCCATGCCACAGTCTGAGCTTTGTAACCTGAGTGCCCATTTTTTAATCCCCAGGCACCATGTAAGCAACAGGTGTGTGCAAGCTTCTCCAAAGCGTGGTGGTGATGAGGCCCCAAACCTCAGAGCTGTTGTCCTGCAGAGAAGGCTCTGGGACTGTCTCAGATCATGTGGTTTCCTACTCAGCCATATTCAGAAAGGCAGCCAAACACTGCTGTGAAAATTAGAGCTTCTTGTATATACGTATACTCCCAGATATGAGAATACTGTGAAGAGGCCTTCTGCCCAGCCTCAGGGGAAGAGGCAAAGAAAGCTGCTTTCTGCACAGCATTGGAAGCACGACGGATGGGCGTTCTGTTCAACAGGTGAAAAGCAGGGAGGACCAGGAGCCTCAGGCGAGTAAGCTCCTCCTATGGCTAGGGCAGCTTAATTCAAACGTCTGCAATGGAAATTTTTCTGGGGTCACTGAGATCAATCTTCACTATCTAACACTTTCAGTTGCTTTCTCCAAATTCATACACCGTGGAATGCCCAAACGTATGTTTGCATGGTGTCCTCTCGGAATCCAGCTTAAGTCTGAAACATACGTGTGCTGAGAGTAGGACTTGCAACAACTTTTAGGGAAGAGGCTGTTGGAGTCCTTCATCTGATCATCCTTTCATCAGAACAAAGCGTTTCTCTGGGCCACAACTCTATCAGCCTGAACTGACCACGTGCATCACACCACTCTCATGATCTACATGGAGAAACCATCCTTTGCTGTGTTTCTAAAGCTAAATGCTTAAGGGCAGCCCTAAGACCTCTGCATTCAAGCACACTGAAGAAGGCCTTTCATGCTTGGATCTTTCGTCCAAAGACTTGGAATCATGCGGGAGGCCCTGGTTTCCTGTAGGTGCAAGAAGAGGATGCAAAAGGCCACGTCATCCCTTTGCTAGCAATGCCATGATGACGCCTTAGCTGTAAAGTGTCCGAAACCGCTGCAGGAGAGCCTTATGCCAGACTTTGAAATAGGAAACATTCCACCGTGCACTGAGGAGACCCTCCCTGAGAGAACACAAGGTTGCTTTCGCCTTGCATGCAATTTGCTCCTATGTGGTATGGAAACCAGTAAACGTTGTAGTGAAAGGCTGTATTCTCTATACGTCCTCTATCTCAAAGACATAAGTGGGCCTGGAACAGGCATTCCCACTAGCCACACGGGAAGTTAGAGTAGATGCTCTGAAATAAACGTAGTGGAGGCAAGTCAGCTTTGGATTCAGCTTATGTGGGTGAAAGGAAGCAGCGCAGAACGCTCCATTCAAGGAATCATTGACATCGTTGCACTGGATGCTGAAACAGCACCCAATGTGTTTTCCGTGTCTGTCCTGTGTGCCTGCACTCTAAGCACCTGAGTGAAGTCTGCTGTGTGGAGCTGTCTTCAGCTGAGCAGCAGATGCTTCGCTTGTGTGGCCAATCGCATGCGGCCTTGCTGTGGAAGACTTTCTGTAAGAAAAATTCCCGCGTACAACCAATTCTTCTTGCAGTGTGATTTCAGTGTCTGTCTTGGGTGGCTGCACTCTGAGCGACTGGGCGATTTATCCTGTGTAGTACTCTCTTTTGCTGAGCGGCGGCACGCCCTCGCTTGTTTTGCCATTCAAGTGAAGCCTTGCTGAAGAAGGCCGGCTGTCAGAAGAATTCCCGCATACAACGAATTTACCTAGAAATTCTCAAAAGTGGCGTTTTCCTGCTACTTCCCGGCTGCTTCAGAGGGGCCCAGGTTGTCTGGGTGGTATGGAAGCCGGTCTCCCATGCCACAGTCTGAGCTTTGTAACCTGAGTGCCCATTTTTTAATCCCCAGGCATCATGTAAGCAACAGGTGTGTGCAAGCTTCTCCAAAGCGTGGTGGTGATGAGGCCCCAAACCTCAGAGCTGTTGTCCTGCAGAGAAGGCTCTGGGACTGTCTCAGATCATGTGGTTTCCTACTCAGCCATATTCAGAAAGGCAGCCAAACACTGCTGTGAAAATTAGAGCTTCTTGTATATACGTATACTCCCAGATATGAGAATACTGTGAAGAGGCCTTCTGCCCAGCCTCAGGGGAAGAGGCAAAGAAAGCTGCTTTCTGCACAGCATTGGAAGCACGACGGGTGGGCGTTCTGTTCAACAGGTGAAAAGCAGGGAGGACCAGGAGCCTCAGGCGAGTAAGCTCCTCCTATGGCTAGGGCAGCTTAATTCAAACGTCTGCAATGGAAATTTTTCTGGGGTCACTGAGATCAATCTTCACTATCTAACACTTTCAGTTGCTTTCTCCAAATTCATACACCGTGGAATGCCCAAACGTATGTTTGCATGGTGTCCTCTCGGAATCCAGCTTAAGTCTGAAACATACGTGTGCTGAGAGTAGGACTTGCAACAACTTTTAGGGAAGAGGCTGTTGGAGTCCTTCATCTGATCATCCTTTCATCAGAACAAAGCGTTTCTCTGGGCCACAACTCTATCAGCCTGAACTGACCACGTGCATCACACCACTCTCATGATCTACATGGAGAAACCATCCTTTGCTGTGTTTCTAAAGCTAAATGCTTAAGGGCAGCCCTAAGACCTCTGCATTCAAGCACACTGAAGAAGGCCTTTCATGCTTGGATCTTTCGTCCAAAGACTTGGAATCATGCGGGAGGCCCTGGTTTCCTGTAGGTGCAAGAAGAGGATGCAAAAGGCCACGTCATCCCTTTGCTAGCAATGCCATGATGACGCCTTAGCTGTAAAGTGTCCGAAACCGCTGCAGGAGAGCCTTATGCCAGACTTTGAAATAGGAAACATTCCACCGTGCACTGAGGAGACCCTCCCTGAGAGAACACAAGGTTGCTTTCGCCTTGCATGCAATTTGCTCCTATGTGGTATGGAAACCAGTAAACGTTGTAGTGAAAGGCTGTATTCTCTATACGTCCTCTATCTCAAAGACATAAGTGGGCCTGGAACAGGCATTCCCACTCGCCACACGGGAAGTTAGAGTAGATGCTCTGAAATAAACGTAGTGGAGGCAAGTCAGCTTTGGATTCAGCTTATGTGGGTGAAAGGAAGCAGCGCAGAACGCTCCATTCAAGGAATCATTGACATCGTTGCACTGGATGCTGAAACAGCACCCAATGTGTTTTCCGTGTCTGTCCTGTGTGCCTGCACTCTAAGCACCTGAGTGAAGTCTGCTGTGTGGAGCTGTCTTCAGCTGAGCAGCAGATGCTTCGCTTGTGCGGCCAATCGCATGCGGCCTTGCTGTGGAAGACTTTCTGTAAGAAAAATTCCCACGTACAACCAATTCTTCTTGCAGTGTGATTTCAGTGTCTGTCTTGGGTGGCTGCACTCTGAGCGACTGGGCGATTTATCCTGTGTAGTACTCTCTTTTGCTGAGCGGCGGCACGCCCACGCTTGTTTTGCCATTCAAGTGAAGCCTTGCTGAAGAAGGCCGGCTGTCAGAAGATTTCCCGCATACAACGAATTTACCTAGAAATTCTCAAAAGTGGCGTTTTCCTGCTACTTCCCGGCTGCTTCAGAGGGGCCCAGGTTGTCTGGGTGGTATGGAAGCCGGTCTCCCATGCCACAGTCTGAGCTTTGTAACCTGAGTGCCCATTTTTTAATCCCCAGGCATCATGTAAGCAACAGGTGTGTGCAAGCTTCTCCAAAGCGTGGTGGTGATGAGGCCCCAAACCTCAGAGCTGTTGTCCTGCAGAGAAGGCTCTGGGACTGTCTCAGATCATGTGGTTTCCTACTCAGCCATATTCAGAAAGGCAGCCAAACACTGCTGTGAAAATTAGAGCTTCTTGTATATACGTATACTCCCAGATATGAGAATACTGTGAAGAGGCCTTCTGCCCAGCCTCAGGGGAAGAGGCAAAGAAAGCTGCTTTCTGCACAGCATTGGAAGCACGACGGGTGGGCGTTCTGTTCAACAGGTGAAAAGCAGGGAGGACCAGGAGCCTCAGGCGAGTAAGCTCCTCCTATGGCTAGGGCAGCTTAATTCAAACGTCTGCAATGGAAATTTTTCTGGGGTCACTGAGATCAATCTTCACTATCTAACACTTTCAGTTGCTTTCTCCAAATTCATACACCGTGGAATGCCCAAACGTATGTTTGCACGGTGTCCTCTCGGAATCCAGCTTAAGTCTGAAACATACGTGTGCTGAGAGTAGGACTTGCAACAACTTTTAGGGAAGAGGCTGTTGGAGTCCTTCATCTGATCATCCTTTCATCAGAACAAAGCGTTTCTCTGGGCCACAACTCTATCAGCCTGAACTGACCACGTGCATCACACCACTCTCATGATCTACATGGAGAAACCATCCTTTGCTGTGTTTCTAAAGCTAAATGCTTAAGGGCAGCCCTAAGACCTCTGCATTCAAGCACACTGAAGAAGGCCTTTCATGCTTGGATCTTTCGTCCAAAGACTTGGAATCATGCGGGAGGCCCTGGTTTCCTGTAGGTGCAAGAAGAGGATGCAAAAGGCCACGTCATCCCTTTGCTAGCAATGCCATGATGACGCCTTAGCTGTAAAGTGTCCGAAACCGCTGCAGGAGAGCCTTATGCCAGACTTTGAAATAGGAAACATTCCACCGTGCACTGAGGAGACCCTCCCTGAGAGAACACAAGGTTGCTTTCGCCTTGCATGCAATTTGCTCCTATGTGGTATGGAAACCAGTAAACGTTGTAGTGAAAGGCTGTATTCTCTATACGTCCTCTATCTCAAAGACATAAGTGGGCCTGGAACAGGCATTCCCACTAGCCACACGGGAAGTTAGAGTAGATGCTCTGAAATAAACGTAGTGGAGGCAAGTCAGCTTTGGATTCAGCTTATGTGGGTGAAAGGAAGCAGCGCAGAACGCTCCATTCAAGGAATCATTGACATCGTTGCACTGGATGCTGAAACAGCACCCAATGTGTTTTCCGTGTCTGTCCTGTGTGCCTGCACTCTAAGCACCTGAGTGAAGTCTGCTGTGTGGAGCTGTCTTCAGCTGAGCAGCAGATGCTTCGCTTGTGCGGCCAATCGCATGCGGCCTTGCTGTGGAAGACTTTCTGTAAGAAAAATTCCCGCGTACAACCAATTCTTCTTGCAGTGTGATTTCAGTGTCTGTCTTGGGTGGCTGCACTCTGAGCGACTGGGCGATTTATCCTGTGTAGTACTCTCTTTTGCTGAGCGGCGGCACGCCCTCGCTTGTTTTGCCATTCAAGTGAAGCCTTGCTGAAGAAGGCCGGCTGTCAGAAGAATTCCCGCATACAACGAATTTACCTAGAAATTCTCAAAAGTGGCGTTTTCCTGCTACTTCCCGGCTGCTTCAGAGGGGCCCAGGTTGTCTGGGTGGTATGGAAGCCGGTCTCCCATGCCACAGTCTGAGCTTTGTAACCTGAGTGCCCATTTTTTAATCCCCAGGCATCATGTAAGCAACAGGTGTGTGCAAGCTTCTCCAAAGCGTGGTGGTGATGAGGCCCCAAACCTCAGAGCTGTTGTCCTGCAGAGAAGGCTCTGGGACTGTCTCAGATCATGTGGTTTCCTACTCAGCCATATTCAGAAAGGCAGCCAAACACTGCTGTGAAAATTAGAGCTTCTTGTATATACGTATACTCCCAGATATGAGAATACTGTGAAGAGGCCTTCTGCCCAGCCTCAGGGGAAGAGGCAAAGAAAGCTGCTTTCTGCACAGCATTGGAAGCACGACGGGTGGGCGTTCTGTTCAACAGGTGAAAAGCAGGGAGGACCAGGAGCCTCAGGCGAGTAAGCTCCTCCTATGGCTAGGGCAGCTTAATTCAAACGTCTGCAATGGAAATTTTTCTGGGGTCACTGAGATCAATCTTCACTATCTAACACTTTCAGTTGCTTTCTCCAAATTCATACACCGTGGAATGCCCAAACGTATGTTTGCATGGTGTCCTCTCGGAATCCAGCTTAAGTCTGAAACATACGTGTGCTGAGAGTAGGACTTGCAACAACTTTTAGGGAAGAGGCTGTTGGAGTCCTTCATCTGATCATCCTTTCATCAGAACAAAGCGTTTCTCTGGGCCACAACTCTATCAGCCTGAACTGACCACGTGCATCACACCACTCTCATGATCTACATGGAGAAACCATCCTTTGCTGTGTTTCTAAAGCTAAATGCTTAAGGGCAGCCCTAAGACCTCTGCATTCAAGCACACTGAAGAAGGCCTTTCATGCTTGGATCTTTCGTCCAAAGACTTGGAATCATGCGGGAGGCCCTGGTTTCCTGTAGGTGCAAGAAGAGGATGCAAAAGGCCACGTCATCCCTTTGCTAGCAATGCCATGATGACGCCTTAGCTGTAAAGTGTCCGAAACCGCTGCAGGAGAGCCTTATGCCAGACTTTGAAATAGGAAACATTCCACCGTGCACTGAGGAGACCCTCCCTGAGAGAACACAAGGTTGCTTTCGCCTTGCATGCAATTTGCTCCTATGTGGTATGGAAACCAGTAAACGTTGTAGTGAAAGGCTGTATTCTCTATACGTCCTCTATCTCAAAGACATAAGTGGGCCTGGAACAGGCATTCCCACTAGCCACACGGGAAGTTAGAGTAGATGCTCTGAAATAAACGTAGTGGAGGCAAGTCAGCTTTGGATTCAGCTTATGTGGGTGAAAGGAAGCAGCGCAGAACGCTCCATTCAAGGAATCATTGACATCGTTGCACTGGATGCTGAAACAGCACCCAATGTGTTTTCCGTGTCTGTCCTGTGTGCCTGCACTCTAAGCACCTGAGTGAAGTCTGCTGTGTGGAGCTGTCTTCAGCTGAGCAGCAGATGCTTCGCTTGTGCGGCCAATCACATGCGGCCTTGCTGTGGAAGACTTTCTGTAAGAAAAATTCCCGCGTACAACCAATTCTTCTTGCAGTGTGATTTCAGTGTCTGTCTTGGGTGGCTGCACTCTGAGCGACTGGGCGATTTATCCTGTGTAGTACTCTCTTTTGCTGAGCGGCGGCACGCCCTCGCTTGTTTTGCCATTCAAGTGAAGCCTTGCTGAAGAAGGCCGGCTGTCAGAAGAATTCCCGCATACAACGAATTTACCTAGAAATTCTCAAAAGTGGCGTTTTCCTGCTACTTCCCGGCTGCTTCAGAGGGGCCCAGGTTGTCTGGGTGGTATGGAAGCCGGTCTCCCATGCCACAGTCTGAGCTTTGTAACCTGAGTGCCCATTTTTTAATCCCCAGGCATCATGTAAGCAACAGGTGTGTGCAAGCTTCTCCAAAGCGTGGTGGTGATGAGGCCCCAAACCTCAGAGCTGTTGTCCTGCAGAGAAGGCTCTGGGACTGTCTCAGATCATGTGGTTTCCTACTCAGCCATATTCAGAAAGGCAGCCAAACACTGCTGTGAAAATTAGAGCTTCTTGTATATACGTATACTCCCAGATATGAGAATACTGTGAAGAGGCCTTCTGCCCAGCCTCAGGGGAAGAGGCAAAGAAAGCTGCTTTCTGCACAGCATTGGAAGCACGACGGGTGGGCGTTCTGTTCAACAGGTGAAAAGCAGGGAGGACCAGGAGCCTCAGGCGAGTAAGCTCCTCCTATGGCTAGGGCAGCTTAATTCAAACGTCTGCAATGGAAATTTTTCTGGGGTCACTGAGATCAATCTTCACTATCTAACACTTTCAGTTGCTTTCTCCAAATTCATACACCGTGGAATGCCCAAACGTATGTTTGCATGGTGTCCTCTCGGAATCCAGCTTAAGTCTGAAACATACGTGTGCTGAGAGTAGGACTTGCAACAACTTTTAGGGAAGAGGCTGTTGGAGTCCTTCATCTGATCATCCTTTCATCAGAACAAAGCGTTTCTCTGGGCCACAACTCTATCAGCCTGAACTGACCACGTGCATCACACCACTCTCATGATCTACATGGAGAAACCATCCTTTGCTGTGTTTCTAAAGCTAAATGCTTAAGGGCAGCCCTAAGACCTCTGCATTCAAGCACACTGAAGAAGGCCTTTCATGCTTGGATCTTTCGTCCAAAGACTTGGAATCATGCGGGAGGCCCTGGTTTCCTGTAGGTGCAAGAAGAGGATGCAAAAGGCCACGTCATCCCTTTGCTAGCAATGCCATGATGACGCCTTAGCTGTAAAGTGTCCGAAACCGCTGCAGGAGAGCCTTATGCCAGACTTTGAAATAGGAAACATTCCACCGTGCACTGAGGAGACCCTCCCTGAGAGAACACAAGGTTGCTTTCGCCTTGCATGCAATTTGCTCCTATGTGGTATGGAAACCAGTAAACGTTGTAGTGAAAGGCTGTATTCTCTATACGTCCTCTATCTCAAAGACATAAGTGGGCCTGGAACAGGCATTCCCACTAGCCACACGGGAAGTTAGAGTAGATGCTCTGAAATAAACGTAGTGGAGGAAAGTCAGCTTTGGATTCAGCTTATGTGGGTGAAAGGAAGCAGCGCAGAACGCTCCATTCAAGGAATCATTGACATCGTTGCACTGGATGCTGAAACAGCACCCAATGTGTTTTCCGTGTCTGTCCTGTGTGCCTGCACTCTAAGCACCTGAGTGAAGTCTGCTGTGTGGAGCTGTCTTCAGCTGAGCAGCAGATGCTTCGCTTGTGCGGCCAATCGCATGCGGCCTTGCTGTGGAAGACTTTCTGTAAGAAAAATTCCCGCGTACAACCAATTCTTCTTGCAGTGTGATTTCAGTGTCTGTCTTGGGTGGCTGCACTCTGAGCGACTGGGCGATTTATCCTGTGTAGTACTCTCTTTTGCTGAGCGGCGGCACGCCCTCGCTTGTTTTGCCATTCAAGTGAAGCCTTGCTGAAGAAGGCCGGCTGTCAGAAGAATTCCCGCATACAACGAATTTACCTAGAAATTCTCAAAAGTGGCGTTTTCCTGCTACTTCCCGGCTGCTTCAGAGGGGCCCAGGTTGTCTGGGTGGTATGGAAGCCGGTCTCCCATGCCACAGTCTGAGCTTTGTAACCTGAGTGCCCATTTTTTAATCCCCAGGCACCATGTAAGCAACAGGTGTGTGCAAGCTTCTCCAAAGCGCGGTGGTGATGAGGCCCCAAACCTCAGAGCTGTTGTCCTGCAGAGAAGGCTCTGGGACTGTCTCAGATCATGTGGTTTCCTACTCAGCCATATTCAGAAAGGCAGCCAAACACTGCTGTGAAAATTAGAGCTTCTTGTATATACGTATACTCCCAGATATGAGAATACTGTGAAGAGGCCTTCTGCCCAGCCTCAGGGGAAGAGGCAAAGAAAGCTGCTTTCTGCACAGCATTGGAAGCACGACGGGTGGGCGTTCTGTTCAACAGGTGAAAAGCAGGGAGTACCAGGAGCCTCAGGCGAGTAAGCTCCTCCTATGGCTAGGGCAGCTTAATTCAAACGTCTGCAATGGAAATTTTTCTGGGGTCACTGAGATCAATCTTCACTATCTAACACTTTCAGTTGCTTTCTCCAAATTCATACACCGTGGAATGCCCAAACGTATGTTTGCATGGTGTCCTCTCGGAATCCAGCTTAAGTCTGAAACATACGTGTGCTGAGAGTAGGACTTGCAACAACTTTTAGGGAAGAGGCTGTTGGAGTCCTTCATCTGATCATCCTTTCATCAGAACAAAGCGTTTCTCTGGGCCACAACTCTATCAGCCTGAACTGACCACGTGCATCACACCACTCTCATGATCTACATGGAGAAACCATCCTTTGCTGTGTTTCTAAAGCTAAATGCTTAAGGGCAGCCCTAAGACCTCTGCATTCAAGCACACTGAAGAAGGCCTTTCATGCTTGGATCTTTCGTCCAAAGACTTGGAATCATGCGGGAGGCCCTGGTTTCCTGTAGGTGCAAGAAGAGGATGCAAAAGGCCACGTCATCCCTTTGCTAGCAATGCCATGATGACGCCTTAGCTGTAAAGTGTCCGAAACCGCTGCAGGAGAGCCTTATGCCAGACTTTGAAATAGGAAACATTCCACCGTGCACTGAGGAGACCCTCCCTGAGAGAACACAAGGTTGCTTTCGCCTTGCATGCAATTTGCTCCTATGTGGTATGGAAACCAGTAAACGTTGTAGTGAAAGGCTGTATTCTCTATACGTCCTCTATCTCAAAGACATAAGTGGGCCTGGAACAGGCATTCCCACTAGCCACACGGGAAGTTAGAGTAGATGCTCTGAAATAAACGTAGTGGAGGCAAGTCAGCTTTGGATTCAGCTTATGTGGGTGAAAGGAAGCAGCGCAGAACGCTCCATTCAAGGAATCATTGACATCGTTGCACTGGATGCTGAAACAGCACCCAATGTGTTTTCCGTGTCTGTCCTGTGTGCCTGCACTCTAAGCACCTGAGTGAAGTCTGCTGTGTGGAGCTGTCTTCAGCTGAGCAGCAGATGCTTCGCTTGTGCGGCCAATCGCATGCGGCCTTGCTGTGGAAGACTTTCTGTAAGAAAAATTCCCGCGTACAACCAATTCTTCTTGCAGTGTGATTTCAGTGTCTGTCTTGGGTGGCTGCACTCTGAGCGACTGGGCGATTTATCCTGTGTAGTACTCTCTTTTGCTGAGCGGCGGCACGCCCTCGCTTGTTTTGCCATTCAAGTGAAGCCTTGCTGAAGAAGGCCGGCTGTCAGAAGAATTCCCGCATACAACGAATTTACCTAGAAATTCTCAAAAGTGGCGTTTTCCTGCTACTTCCCGGCTGCTTCAGAGGGGCCCAGGTTGTCTGGGTGGTATGGAAGCCGGTCTCCCATGCCACAGTCTGAGCTTTGTAACCTGAGTGCCCATTTTTTAATCCCCAGGCACCATGTAAGCAACAGGTGTGTGCAAGCTTCTCCAAAGCGCGGTGGTGATGAGGCCCCAAACCTCAGAGCTGTTGTCCTGCAGAGAAGGCTCTGGGACTGTCTCAGATCATGTGGTTTCCTACTCAGCCATATTCAGAAAGGCAGCCAAACACTGCTGTGAAAATTAGAGCTTCTTGTATATACGTATACTCCCAGATATGAGAATACTGTGAAGAGGCCTTCTGCCCAGCCTCAGGGGAAGAGGCAAAGAAAGCTGCTTTCTGCACAGCATTGGAAGCACGACGGGTGGGCGTTCTGTTCAACAGGTGAAAAGCAGGGAGGACCAGGAGCCTCAGGCGAGTAAGCTCCTCCTATGGCTAGGGCAGCTTAATTCAAACGTCTGCAATGGAAATTTTTCTGGGGTCACTGAGATCAATCTTCACTATCTAACACTTTCAGTTGCTTTCTCCAAATTCATACACCGTGGAATGCCCAAACGTGTGTTTGCATGGTGTCCTCTCGGAATCCAGCTTAAGTCTGAAACATACGTGTGCTGAGAGTAGGACTTGCAACAACTTTTAGGGAAGAGGCTGTTGGAGTCCTTCATCTGATCATCCTTTCATCAGAACAAAGCGTTTCTCTGGGCCACAACTCTATCAGCCTGAACTGACCACGTGCATCACACCACTCTCATGATCTACATGGAGAAACCATCCTTTGCTGTGTTTCTAAAGCTAAATGCTTAAGGGCAGCCCTAAGACCTCTGCATTCAAGCACACTGAAGAAGGCCTTTCATGCTTGGATCTTTCGTCCAAAGACTTGGAATCATGCGGGAGGCCCTGGTTTCCTGTAGGTGCAAGAAGAGGATGCAAAAGGCCACGTCATCCCTTTGCTAGCAATGCCATGATGACGCCTTAGCTGTAAAGTGTCCGAAACCGCTGCAGGAGAGCCTTATGCCAGACTTTGAAATAGGAAACATTCCACCGTGCACTGAGGAGACCCTCCCTGAGAGAACACAAGGTTGCTTTCGCCTTGCATGCAATTTGCTCCTATGTGGTATGGAAACCAGTAAACGTTGTAGTGAAAGGCTGTATTCTCTATACGTCCTCTATCTCAAAGACATAAGTGGGCCTGGAACAGGCATTCCCACTAGCCACACGGGAAGTTAGAGTAGATGCTCTGAAATAAACGTAGTGGAGGCAAGTCAGCTTTGGATTCAGCTTATGTGGGTGAAAGGAAGCAGCGCAGAACGCTCCATTCAAGGAATCATTGACATCGTTGCACTGGATGCTGAAACAGCACCCAATGTGTTTTCCGTGTCTGTCCTGTGTGCCTGCACTCTAAGCACCTGAGTGAAGTCTGCTGTGTGGAGCTGTCTTCAGCTGAGCAGCAGATGCTTCGCTTGTGCGGCCAATCGCATGCGGCCTTGCTGTGGAAGACTTTCTGTAAGAAAAATTCCCGCGTACAACCAATTCTTCTTGCAGTGTGATTTCAGTGTCTGTCTTGGGTGGCTGCACTCTGAGTGACTGGGCGATTTATCCTGTGTAGTACTCTCTTTTGCTGAGCGGCGGCACGCCCTCGCTTGTTTTGCCATTCAAGTGAAGCCTTGCTGAAGAAGGCCGGCTGTCAGAAGAATTCCCGCATACAACGAATTTACCTAGAAATTCTCAAAAGTGGCGTTTTCCTGCTACTTCCCGGCTGCTTCAGAGGGGCCCAGGTTGTCTGGGTGGTATGGAAGCCGGTCTCCCATGCCACAGTCTGAGCTTTGTAACCTGAGTGCCCATTTTTTAATCCCCAGGCACCATGTAAGCAACAGGTGTGTGCAAGCTTCTCCAAAGCGCGGTGGTGATGAGGCCCCAAACCTCAGAGCTGTTGTCCTGCAGAGAAGGCTCTGGGACTGTCTCAGATCATGTGGTTTCCTACTCAGCCATATTCAGAAAGGCAGCCAAACACTGCTGTGAAAATTAGAGCTTCTTGTATATACGTATACTCCCAGATATGAGAATACTGTGAAGAGGCCTTCTGCCCAGCCTCAGGGGAAGAGGCAAAGAAAGCTGCTTTCTGCACAGCATTGGAAGCACGACGGGTGGGCGTTCTGTTCAACAGGTGAAAAGCAGGGAGGACCAGGAGCCTCAGGCGAGTAAGCTCCTCCTATGTCTAGGGCAGCTTAATTCAAACGTCTGCAATGGAAATTTTTCTGGGGTCACTGAGATCAATCTTCACTATCTAACACTTTCAGTTGCTTTCTCCAAATTCATACACCGTGGAATGCCCAAACGTATGTTTGCATGGTGTCCTCTCGGAATCCAGCTTAAGTCTGAAACATACGTGTGCTGAGAGTAGGACTTGCAACAACTTTTAGGGAAGAGGCTGTTGGAGTCCTTCATCTGATCATCCTTTCATCAGAACAAAGCGTTTCTCTGGGCCACAACTCTATCAGCCTGAACTGACCACGTGCATCACACCACTCTCATGATCTACATGGAGAAACCATCCTTTGCTGTGTTTCTAAAGCTAAATGCTTAAGGGCAGCCCTAAGACCTCTGCATTCAAGCACACTGAAGAAGGCCTTTCATGCTTGGATCTTTCGTCCAAAGACTTGGAATCATGCGGGAGGCCCTGGTTTCCTGTAGGTGCAAGAAGAGGATGCAAAAGGCCACGTCATCCCTTTGCTAGCAATGCCATGATGACGCCTTAGCTGTAAAGTGCCCGAAACCGCTGCAGGAGAGCCTTATGCCAGACTTTGAAATAGGAAACATTCCACCGTGCACTGAGGAGACCCTCCCTGAGAGAACACAAGGTTGCTTTCGCCTTGCATGCAATTTGCTCCTATGTGGTATGGAAACCAGTAAACGTTGTAGTGAAAGGCTGTATTCTCTATACGTCCTCTATCTCAAAGACATAAGTGGGCCTGGAACAGGCATTCCCACTAGCCACACGGGAAGTTAGAGTAGATGCTCTGAAATAAACGTAGTGGAGGCAAGTCAGCTTTGGATTCAGCTTATGTGGGTGAAAGGAAGCAGCGCAGAACGCTCCATTCAAGGAATCATTGACATCGTTGCACTGGATGCTGAAACAGCACCCAATGTGTTTTCCGTGTCTGTCCTGTGTGCCTGCACTCTAAGCACCTGAGTGAAGTCTGCTGTGTGGAGCTGTCTTCAGCTGAGCAGCAGATGCTTCGCTTGTGCGGCCAATCGCATGCGGCCTTGCTGTGGAAGACTTTCTGTAAGAAAAACTCCCGCGTACAACCAATTCTTCTTGCAGTGTGATTTCAGTGTCTGTCTTGGGTGGCTGCACTCTGAGCGACTGGGCGATTTATCCTGTGTAGTACTCTCTTTTGCTGAGCGGCGGCACGCCCTCGCTTGTTTTGCCATTCAAGTGAAGCCTTGCTGAAGAAGGCCGGCTGTCAGAAGAATTCCCGCATACAACGAATTTACCTAGAAATTCTCAAAAGTGGCGTTTTCCTGCTACTTCCCGGCTGCTTCAGAGGGGCCCAGGTTGTCTGGGTGGTATGGAAGCCGGTCTCCCATGCCACAGTCTGAGCTTTGTAACCTGAGTGCCCATTTTTTAATCCCCAGGCACCATGTAAGCAACAGGTGTGTGCAAGCTTCTCCAAAGCGCGGTGGTGATGAGGCCCCAAACCTCAGAGCTGTTGTCCTGCAGAGAAGGCTCTGGGACTGTCTCAGATCATGTGGTTTCCTACTCAGCCATATTCAGAAAGGCAGCCAAACACTGCTGTGAAAATTAGAGCTTCTTGTATATACGTATACTCCCAGATATGAGAATACTGTGAAGAGGCCTTCTGCCCAGCCTCAGGGGAAGAGGCAAAGAAAGCTGCTTTCTGCACAGCATTGGAAGCACGACGGGTGGGCGTTCTGTTCAACAGGTGAAAAGCAGGGAGGACCAGGAGCCTCAGGCGAGTAAGCTCCTCCTATGGCTAGGGCAGCTTAATTCAAACGTCTGCAATGGAAATTTTTCTGGGGTCACTGAGCTCAATCTTCACTATCTAACACTTTCAGTTGCTTTCTCCAAATTCATACACCGTGGAATGCCCAAACGTATGTTTGCATGGTGTCCTCTCGGAATCCAGCTTAAGTCTGAAACATACGTGTGCTGAGAGTAGGACTTGCAACAACGTTTAGGGAAGAGGCTGTTGGAGTCCTTCATCTGATCATCCTTTCATCAGAACAAAGCGTTTCTCTGGGCCACAACTCTATCAGCCTGAACTGACCACGTGCATCACACCACTCTCATGATCTACATGGAGAAACCATCCTTTGCTGTGTTTCTAAAGCTAAATGCTTAAGGGCAGCCCTAAGACCTCTGCATTCAAGCACACTGAAGAAGGCCTTTCATGCTTGGATCTTTCGTCCAAAGACTTGGAATCATGCGGGAGGCCCTGGTTTCCTGTAGGTGCAAGAAGAGGATGCAAAAGGCCACGTCATCCCTTTGCTAGCAATGCCATGATGACGCCTTAGCTGTAAAGTGTCCGAAACTGCTGCAGGAGAGCCTTATGCCAGACTTTGAAATAGGAAACATTCCACCATGCACTGAGGAGACCCTCCCTGAGAGAACACAAGGTTGCTTTCGCCTTGCATGCAATTTGCTCCTATGTGGTATGGAAACCAGTAAACGTTGTAGTGAAAGGCTGTATTCTCTATACGTCCTCTATCTCAAAGACATAAGTGGGCCTGGAACAGGCATTCCCACTAGCCACACGGGAAGTTAGAGTAGATGCTCTGAAATAAACGTAGTGGAGGCAAGTCAGCTTTGGATTCAGCTTATGTGGGTGAAAGGAAGCAGCGCAGAACGCTCCATTCAAGGAATCATTGACATCGTTGCACTGGATGCTGAAACAGCACCCAATGTGTTTTCCGTGTCTGTCCTGTGTGCCTGCACTCTAAGCACCTGAGTGAAGTCTGCTGTGTGGAGCTGTCTTCAGCTGAGCAGCAGATGCTTCGCTTGTGCGGCCAATCGCATGCGGCCTTGCTGTGGAAGACTTTCTGTAAGAAAAATTCCCGCGTACAACCAATTCTTCTTGCAGTGTGATTTCAGTGTCTGTCTTGGGTGGCTGCACTCTGAGCGACTGGGCGATTTATCCTGTGTAGTACTCTCTTTTGCTGAGCGGCGGCACGCCCTCGCTTGTTTTGCCATTCAAGTGAAGCCTTGCTGAAGAAGGCCGGCTGTCAGAAGAATTCCCGCATACAACGAATTTACCTAGAAATTCTCAAAAGTGGCGTTTTCCTGCTACTTCCCGGCTGCTTCAGAGGGGCCCAGGTTGTCTGGGTGGTATGGAAGCCGGTCTCCCATGCCACAGTCTGAGCTTTGTAACCTGAGTGCCCATTTTTTAATCCCCAGGCATCATGTAAGCAACAGGTGTGTGCAAGCTTCTCCAAAGCGTGGTGGTGATGAGGCCCCAAACCTCAGAGCTGTTGTCCTGCAGAGAAGGCTCTGGGACTGTCTCAGATCATGTGGTTTCCTACTCAGCCATATTCAGAAAGGCAGCCAAACACTGCTGTGAAAATTAGAGCTTCTTGTATATACTTATACTCCCAGATATGAGAATACTGTGAAGAGGCCTTCTGCCCAGCCTCAGGGGAAGAGGCAAAGAAAGCTGCTTTCTGCACAGCATTGGAAGCACGACGGGTGGGCGTTCTGTTCAACAGGTGAAAAGCAGGGAGGACCAGGAGCCTCAGGCGAGTAAGCTCCTCCTATGGCTAGGGCAGCTTAATTCAAACGTCTGCAATGGAAATTTTTCTGGGGTCACTGAGATCAATCTTCACTATCTAACACTTTCAGTTGCTTTCTCCAAATTCATACACCGTGGAATGCCCAAACGTATGTTTGCATGGTGTCCTCTCGGAATCCAGCTTAAGTCTGAAACATACGTGTGCTGAGAGTAGGACTTGCAACAACTTTTAGGGAAGAGGCTGTTGGAGTCCTTCATCTGATCATCCTTTCATCAGAACAAAGCGTTTCTCTGGGCCACAACTCTATCAGCCTGAACTGACCACGTGCATCACACCACTCTCATGATCTACATGGAGAAACCATCCTTTGCTGTGTTTCTAAAGCTAAATGCTTAAGGGCAGCCCTAAGACCTCTGCATTCAAGCACACTGAAGAAGGCCTTTCATGCTTGGATCTTTCGTCCAAAGACTTGGGATCATGCGGGAGGCCCTGGTTTCCTGTAGGTGCAAGAAGAGGATGCAAAAGGCCACGTCATCCCTTTGCTAGCAATGCCATGATGACGCCTTAGCTGTAAAGTGTCCGAAACCGCTGCAGGAGAGCCTTATGCCAGACTTTGAAATAGGAAACATTCCACCGTGCACTGAGGAGACCCTCCCTGAGAGAACACAAGGTTGCTTTCGCCTTGCATGCAATTTGCTCCTATATGGTATGGAAACCAGTAAACGTTGTAGTGAAAGGCTGTATTCTCTATACGTCCTCTATCTCAAAGACATAAGTGGGCCTGGAACAGGCATTCCCACTAGCCACACGGGAAGTTAGAGTAGATGCTCTGAAATAAACGTAGTGGAGGCAAGTCAGCTTTGGATTCAGCTTATGTGGGTGAAAGGAAGCAGCGCAGTACGCTCCATTCAAGGAATCATTGACATCGTTGCACTGGATGCTGAAACAGCACCCAATGTGTTTTCCGTGTCTGTCCTGTGTGCCTGCACTCTAAGCACCTGAGTGAAGTCTGCTGTGTGGAGCTGTCTTCAGCTGAGCAGCAGATGCTTCGCTTGTGCGGCCAATCGCATGCGGCCTTGCTGTGGAAGACTTTCTGTAAGAAAAATTCCCGCGTACAACCAATTCTTCTTGCAGTGTGATTTCAGTGTCTGTCTTGGGTGGCTGCACTCTGAGCGACTGGGCGATTTATCCTGTGTAGTACTCTCTTTTGCTGAGCGGCGGCACGCCCTCGCTTGTTTTGCCATTCAAGTGAAGCCTTGCTGAAGAAGGCCGGCTGTCAGAAGAATTCCCGCATACAACGAATTTACCTAGAAATTCTCAAAAGTGACGTTTTCCTGCTACTTCCCGGCTGCTTCAGAGGGGCCCAGGTTGTCTGGGTGGTATGGAAGCCGGTCTCCCATGCCACAGTCTGAGCTTTGTAACCTGAGTGCCCATTTTTTAATCCCCAGGCACCATGTAAGCAACAGGTGTGTGCAAGCTTCTCCAAAGCGCGGTGGTGATGAGGCCCCAAACCTCAGAGCTGTTGTCCTGCAGAGAAGGCTCTGGGACTGTCTCAGATCATGTGGTTTCCTACTCAGCCATATTCAGAAAGGCAGCCAAACACTGCTGTGAAAATTAGAGCTTCTTGTATATACGTATACTCCCAGATATGAGAATACTGTGAAGAGGCCTTCTGCCCAGCCTCAGGGGAAGAGGCAAAGAAAGCTGCTTTCTGCACAGCATTGGAAGCACGACGGGTGGGCGTTCTGTTCAACAGGTGAAAAGCAGGGAGGACCAGGAGCCTCAGGCGAGTAAGCTCCTCCTATGGCTAGGGCAGCTTAATTCAAACGTCTGCAATGGAAATTTTTCTGGGGTCACTGAGATCAATCTTCACTATCTAACACTTTCAGTTGCTTTCTCCAAATTCATACACCGTGGAATGCCCAAACGTGTGTTTGCATGGTGTCCTCTCGGAATCCAGCTTAAGTCTGAAACATACGTGTGCTGAGAGTAGGACTTGCAACAACTTTTAGGGAAGAGGCTGTTGGAGTCCTTCATCTGATCATCCTTTCATCAGAACAAAGCGTTTCTCTGGGCCACAACTCTATCAGCCTGAACTGACCACGTGCATCACACCACTCTCATGATCTACATGGAGAAACCATCCTTTGCTGTGTTTCTAAAGCTAAATGCTTAAGGGCAGCCCTAAGACCTCTGCATTCAAGCACACTGAAGAAGGCCTTTCATGCTTGGATCTTTCGTCCAAAGACTTGGAATCATGCGGGAGGCCCTGGTTTCCTGTAGGTGCAAGAAGAGGATGCAAAAGGCCACGTCATCCCTTTGCTAGCAATGCCATGATGACGCCTTAGCTGTAAAGTGTCCGAAACCGCTGCAGGAGAGCCTTATGCCAGACTTTGAAATAGGAAACATTCCACCGTGCACTGAGGAGACCCTCCCTGAGAGAACACAAGGTTGCTTTCGCCTTGCATGCAATTTGCTCCTATGTGGTATGGAAACCAGTAAACGTTGTAGTGAAAGGCTGTATTCTCTATACGTCCTCTATCTCAAAGACATAAGTGGGCCTGGAACAGGCATTCCCACTAGCCACACGGGAAGTTAGAGTAGATGCTCTGAAATAAACGTAGTGGAGGCAAGTCAGCTTTGGATTCAGCTTATGTGGGTGAAAGGAAGCAGCGCAGAACGCTCCATTCAAGGAATCATTGACATCGTTGCACTGGATGCTGAAACAGCACCCAATGTGTTTTCCGTGTCTGTCCTGTGTGCCTGCACTCTAAGCACCTGAGTGAAGTCTGCTGTGTGGAGCTGTCTTCAGCTGAGCAGCAGATGCTTCGCTTGTGCGGCCAATCGCATGCGGCCTTGCTGTGGAAGACTTTCTGTAAGAAAAATTCCCGCGTACAACCAATTCTTCTTGCAGTGTGATTTCAGTGTCTGTCTTGGGTGGCTGCACTCTGAGCGACTGGGCGATTTATCCTGTGTAGTACTCTCTTTTGCTGAGCGGCGGCACGCCCTCGCTTGTTTTGCCATTCAAGTGAAGCCTTGCTGAAGAAGGCCGGCTGTCAGAAGAATTCCCGCATACAACGAATTTACCTAGAAATTCTCAAAAGTGGCGTTTTCCTGCTACTTCCCGGCTGCTTCAGAGGGGCCCAGGTTGTCTGGGTGGTATGGAAGCCGGTCTCCCATGCCACAGTCTGAGCTTTGTAACCTGAGTGCCCATTTTTTAATCCCCAGGCACCATGTAAGCAACAGGTGTGTGCAAGCTTCTCCAAAGCGCGGTGGTGATGAGGCCCCAAACCTCAGAGCTGTTGTCCTGCAGAGAAGGCTCTGGGACTGTCTCAGATCATGTGGTTTCCTACTCAGCCATATTCAGAAAGGCAGCCAAACACTGCTGTGAAAATTAGAGCTTCTTGTATATACGTATACTCCCAGATATGAGAATACTGTGAAGAGGCCTTCTGCCCAGCCTCAGGGGAAGAGGCAAAGAAAGCTGCTTTCTGCACAGCATTGGAAGCACGACGGGTGGGCGTTCTGTTCAACAGGTGAAAAGCAGGGAGGACCAGGAGCCTCAGGCGAGTAAGCTCCTCCTATGGCTAGGGCAGCTTAATTCAAACGTCTGCAATGGAAATTTTTCTGGGGTCACTGAGCTCAATCTTCACTATCTAACACTTTCAGTTGCTTTCTCCAAATTCATACACCGTGGAATGCCCAAACGTATGTTTGCATGGTGTCCTCTCGGAATCCAGCTTAAGTCTGAAACATACGTGTGCTGAGAGTAGGACTTGCAACAACTTTTAGGGAAGAGGCTGTTGGAGTCCTTCATCTGATCATCCTTTCATCAGAACAAAGCGTTTCTCTGGGCCACAACTCTATCAGCCTGAACTGACCACGTGCATCACACCACTCTCATGATCTACATGGAGAAACCATCCTTTGCTGTGTTTCTAAAGCTAAATGCTTAAGGGCAGCCCTAAGACCTCTGCATTCAAGCACACTGAAGAAGGCCTTTCATGCTTGGATCTTTCGTCCAAAGACTTGGAATCATGCGGGAGGCCCTGGTTTCCTGTAGGTGCAAGAAGAGGATGCAAAAGGCCACGTCATCCCTTTGCTAGCAATGCCATGATGACGCCTTAGCTGTAAAGTGTCCGAAACCGCTGCAGGAGAGCCTTATGCCAGACTTTGAAATAGGAAACATTCCACCGTGCACTGAGGAGACCCTCCCTGAGAGAACACAAGGTTGCTTTCGCCTTGCATGCAATTTGCTCCTATGTGGTATGGAAACCAGTAAACGTTGTAGTGAAAGGCTGTATTCTCTATACGTCCTCTATCTCAAAGACATAAGTGGGCCTGGAACAGGCATTCCCACTAGCCACACGGGAAGTTAGAGTAGATGCTCTGAAATAAACGTAGTGGAGGCAAGTCAGCTTTGGATTCAGCTTATGTGGGTGAAAGGAAGCAGCGCAGAACGCTCCATTCAAGGAATCATTGACATCGTTGCACTGGATGCTGAAACAGCACCCAATGTGTTTTCCGTGTCTGTCCTGTGTGCCTGCACTCTAAGCACCTGAGTGAAGTCTGCTGTGTGGAGCTGTCTTCAGCTGAGCAGCAGATGCTTCGCTTGTGCGGCCAATCGCATGCGGCCTTGCTGTGGAAGACTTTCTGTAAGAAAAATTCCCGCGTACAACCAATTCTTCTTGCAGTGTGATTTCAGTGTCTGTCTTGGGTGGCTGCACTCTGAGCGACTGGGCGATTTATCCTGTGTAGTACTCTCTTTTGCTGAGCGGCGGCACGCCCTCGCTTGTTTTGCCATTCAAGTGAAGCCTTGCTGAAGAAGGCCGGCTGTCAGAAGAATTCCCGCATACAACGAATTTACCTAGAAATTCTCAAAAGTGGCGTTTTCCTGCTACTTCCCGGCTGCTTCAGAGGGGCCCAGGTTGTCTGGGTGGTATGGAAGCCGGTCTCCCATGCCACAGTCTGAGCTTTGTAACCTGAGTGCCCATTTTTTAATCCCCAGGCACCATGTAAGCAACAGGTGTGTGCAAGCTTCTCCAAAGCGCGGTGGTGATGAGGCCCCAAACCTCAGAGCTGTTGTCCTGCAGAGAAGGCTCTGGGACTGTCTCAGATCATGTGGTTTCCTACTCAGCCATATTCAGAAAGGCAGCCAAACACTGCTGTGAAAATTAGAGCTTCTTGTATATACGTATACTCCCAGATATGAGAATACTGTGAAGAGGCCTTCTGCCCAGCCTCAGGGGAAGAGGCAAAGAAAGCTGCTTTCTGCACAGCATTGGAAGCACGACGGGTGGGCGTTCTGTTCAACAGGTGAAAAGCAGGGAGGACCAGGAGCCTCAGGCGAGTAAGCTCCTCCTATGGCTAGGGCAGCTTAATTCAAACGTCTGCAATGGAAATTTTTCTGGGGTCACTGAGATCAATCTTCACTATCTAACACTTTCAGTTGCTTTCTCCAAATTCATACACCGTGGAATGCCCAAACGTATGTTTGCATGGTGTCCTCTCGGAATCCAGCTTAAGTCTGAAACATACGTGTGCTGAGAGTAGGACTTGCAACAACTTTTAGGGAAGAGGCTGTTGGAGTCCTTCATCTGATCATCCTTTCATCAGAACAAAGCGTTTCTCTGGGCCACAACTCTATCAGCCTGAACTGACCACGTGCATCACACCACTCTCATGATCTACATGGAGAAACCATCCTTTGCTGTGTTTCTAAAGCTAAATGCTTAAGGGCAGCCCTAAGACCTCTGCATTCAAGCACACTGAAGAAGGCCTTTCATGCTTGGATCTTTCGTCCAAAGACTTGGAATCATGCGGGAGGCCCTGGTTTCCTGTAGGTGCAAGAAGAGGATGCAAAAGGCCACGTCATCCCTTTGCTAGCAATGCCATGATGACGCCTTAGCTGTAAAGTGTCCGAAACCGCTGCAGGAGAGCCTTATGCCAGACTTTGAAATAGGAAACATTCCACCGTGCGCTGAGGAGACCCTCCCTGAGAGAACACAAGGTTGCTTTCGCCTTGCATGCAATTTGCTCCTATGTGGTATGGAAACCAGTAAACGTTGTAGTGAAAGGCTGTATTCTCTATACGTCCTCTATCTCAAAGACATAAGTGGGCCTGGAACAGGCATTCCCACTAGCCACACGGGAAGTTAGAGTAGATGCTCTGAAATAAACGTAGTGGAGGCAAGTCAGCTTTGGATTCAGCTTATGTGGGTGAAAGGAAGCAGCGCAGAACGCTCCATTCAAGGAATCATTGACATCGTTGCACTGGATGCTGAAACAGCACCCAATGTGTTTTCCGTGTCTGTCCTGTGTGCCTGCACTCTAAGCACCTGAGTGAAGTCTGCTGTGTGGAGCTGTCTTCAGCTGAGCAGCAGATGCTTCGCTTGTGCGGCCAATCGCATGCGGCCTTGCTGTGGAAGACTTTCTGTAAGAAAAATTCCCGCGTACAACCAATTCTTCTTGCAGTGTGATTTCAGTGTCTGTCTTGGGTGGCTGCACTCTGAGTGACTGGGCGATTTATCCTGTGTAGTACTCTCTTTTGCTGAGCAGCGGCACGCCCTCGCTTGTTTTGCCATTCAAGTGAAGCCTTGCTGAAGAAGGCCGGCTGTCAGAAGAATTCCCGCATACAACGAATTTACCTAGAAATTCTCAAAAGTGGCGTTTTCCTGCTACTTCCCGGCTGCTTCAGAGGGGCCCAGGTTGTCTGGGTGGTATGGAAGCCGGTCTCCCATGCCACAGTCTGAGCTTTGTAACCTGAGTGCCCATTTTTTAATCCCCAGGCACCATGTAAGCAACAGGTGTGTGCAAGCTTCTCCAAAGCGCGGTGGTGATGAGGCCCCAAACCTCAGAGCTGTTGTCCTGCAGAGAAGGCTCTGGGACTGTGTCAGATCATGTGGTTTCCTACTCAGCCATATTCAGAAAGGCAGCCAAACACTGCTGTGAAAATTAGAGCTTCTTGTATATACGTATACTCCCAGATATGAGAATACTGTGAAGAGGCCTTCTGCCCAGCCTCAGGGGAAGAGGCAAAGAAAGCTGCTTTCTGCACAGCATTGGAAGCACGACGGGTGGGCGTTCTGTTCAACAGGTGAAAAGCAGGGAGGACCAGGAGCCTCAGGCGAGTAAGCTCCTCCTATGGCTAGGGCAGCTTAATTCAAACGTCTGCAATGGAAATTTTTCTGGGGTCACTGAGATCAATCTTCACTATCTAACACTTTCAGTTGCTTTCTCCAAATTCATACACCGTGGAATGCCCAAACGTATGTTTGCATGGTGTCCTCTCGGAATCCAGCTTAAGTCTGAAACATACGTGTGCTGAGAGTAGGACTTGCAACAACTTTTAGGGAAGAGGCTGTTGGAGTCCTTCATCTGATCATCCTTTCATCAGAACAAAGCGTTTCTCTGGGCCACAACTCTATCAGCCTGAACTGACCACGTGCATCACACCACTCTCATGATCTACATGGAGAAACCATCCTTTGCTGTGTTTCTAAAGCTAAATGCTTAAGGGCAGCCCTAAGACCTCTGCATTCAAGCACACTGAAGAAGGCCTTTCATGCTTGGATCTTTCGTCCAAAGACTTGGAATCATGCGGGAGGCCCTGGTTTCCTGTAGGTGCAAGAAGAGGATGCAAAAGGCCACGTCATCCCTTTGCTAGCAATGCCATGATGACGCCTTAGCTGTAAAGTGCCCGAAACCGCTGCAGGAGAGCCTTATGCCAGACTTTGAAATAGGAAACATTCCACCGTGCACTGAGGAGACCCTCCCTGAGAGAACACAAGGTTGCTTTCGCCTTGCATGCAATTTGCTCCTATGTGGTATGGAAACCAGTAAACGTTGTAGTGAAAGGCTGTATTCTCTATACGTCCTCTATCTCAAAGACATAAGTGGGCCTGGAACAGGCATTCCCACTAGCCACACGGGAAGTTAGAGTAGATGCTCTGAAATAAACGTAGTGGAGGCAAGTCAGCTTTGGATTCAGCTTATGTGGGTGAAAGGAAGCAGCGCAGAACGCTCCATTCAAGGAATCATTGACATCGTTGCACTGGATGCTGAAACAGCACCCAATGTGTTTTCCGTGTCTGTCCTGTGTGCCTGCACTCTAAGCACCTGAGTGAAGTCTGCTGTGTGGAGCTGTCTTCAGCTGAGCAGCAGATGCTTCGCTTGTGCGGCCAATCGCATGCGGCCTTGCTGTGGAAGACTTTCTGTAAGAAAAACTCCCGCGTACAACCAATTCTTCTTGCAGTGTGATTTCAGTGTCTGTCTTGGGTGGCTGCACTCTGAGCGACTGGGCGATTTATCCTGTGTAGTACTCTCTTTTGCTGAGCGGCGGCACGCCCTCGCTTGTTTTGCCATTCAAGTGAAGCCTTGCTGAAGAAGGCCGGCTGTCAGAAGAATTCCCGCATACAACGAATTTACCTAGAAATTCTCAAAAGTGGCGTTTTCCTGCTACTTCCCGGCTGCTTCAGAGGGGCCCAGGTTGTCTGGGTGGTATGGAAGCCGGTCTCCCATGCCACAGTCTGAGCTTTGTAACCTGAGTGCCCATTTTTTAATCCCCAGGCACCATGTAAGCAACAGGTGTGTGCAAGCTTCTCCAAAGCGCGGTGGTGATGAGGCCCCAAACCTCAGAGCTGTTGTCCTGCAGAGAAGGCTCTGGGACTGTCTCAGATCATGTGGTTTCCTACTCAGCCATATTCAGAAAGGCAGCCAAACACTGCTGTGAAAATTAGAGCTTCTTGTATATACGTATACTCCCAGATATGAGAATACTGTGAAGAGGCCTTCTGCCCAGCCTCAGGGGAAGAGGCAAAGAAAGCTGCTTTCTGCACAGCATTGGAAGCACGACGGGTGGGCGTTCTGTTCAACAGGTGAAAAGCAGGGAGGACCAGGAGCCTCAGGCGAGTAAGCTCCTCCTATGGCTAGGGCAGCTTAATTCAAACGTCTGCAATGGAAATTTTTCTGGGGTCACTGAGATCAATCTTCACTATCTAACACTTTCAGTTGCTTTCTCCAAATTCATACACCGTGGAATGCCCAAACGTGTGTTTGCATGGTGTCCTCTCGGAATCCAGCTTAAGTCTGAAACATACGTGTGCTGAGAGTAGGACTTGCAACAACTTTTAGGGAAGAGGCTGTTGGAGTCCTTCATCTGATCATCCTTTCATCAGAACAAAGCGTTTCTCTGGGCCACAACTCTATCAGCCTGAACTGACCACGTGCATCACACCACTCTCATGATCTACATGGAGAAACCATCCTTTGCTGTGTTTCTAAAGCTAAATGCTTAAGGGCAGCCCTAAGACCTCTGCATTCAAGCACACTGAAGAAGGCCTTTCATGCTTGGATCTTTCGTCCAAAGACTTGGAATCATGCGGGAGGCCCTGGTTTCCTGTAGGTGCAAGAAGAGGATGCAAAAGGCCACGTCATCCCTTTGCTAACAATGCCATGATGACGCCTTAGCTGTAAAGTGTCCGAAACCGCTGCAGGAGAGCCTTATGCCAGACTTTGAAATAGGAAACATTCCACCGTGCACTGAGGAGACCCTCCCTGAGAGAACACAAGGTTGCTTTCGCCTTGCATGCAATTTGCTCCTATGTGGTATGGAAACCAGTAAACGTTGTAGTGAAAGGCTGTATTCTCTATACGTCCTCTATCTCAAAGACATAAGTGGGCCTGGAACAGGCATTCCCACTAGCCACACGGGAAGTTAGAGTAGATGCTCTGAAATAAACGTAGTGGAGGCAAGTCAGCTTTGGATTCAGCTTATGTGGGTGAAAGGAAGCAGCGCAGAACGCTCCATTCAAGGAATCATTGACATCGTTGCACTGGATGCTGAAACAGCACCCAATGTGTTTTCCGTGTCTGTCCTGTGTGCCTGCACTCTAAGCACCTGAGTGAAGTCTGCTGTGTGGAGCTGTCTTCAGCTGAGCAGCAGATGCTTCGCTTGTGCGGCCAATCGCATGCGGCCTTGCTGTGGAAGACTTTCTGTAAGAAAAATTCCCGCGTACAACCAATTCTTCTTGCAGTGTGATTTCAGTGTCTGTCTTGGGTGGCTGCACTCTGAGTGACTGGGCAATTTATCCTGTGTAGTACTCTCTTTTGCTGAGCAGCGGCACGCCCTCGCTTGTTTTGCCATTCAAGTGAAGCCTTGCTGAAGAAGGCCGGCTGTCAGAAGAATTCCCGCATACAACGAATTTACCTAGAAATTCTCAAAAGTGGCGTTTTCCTGCTACTTCCCGGCTGCTTCAGAGGGGCCCAGGTTGTCTGGGTGGTATGGAAGCCGGTCTCCCATGCCACAGTCTGAGCTTTGTAACCTGAGTGCCCATTTTTTAATCCCCAGGCACCATGTAAGCAACAGGTGTGTGCAAGCTTCTCCAAAGCGCGGTGGTGATGAGGCCCCAAACCTCAGAGCTGTTGTCCTGCAGAGAAGGCTCTGGGACTGTCTCAGATCATGTGGTTTCCTACTCAGCCATATTCAGAAAGGCAGCCAAACACTGCTGTGAAAATTAGAGCTTCTTGTATATACGTATACTCCCAGATATGAGAATACTGTGAAGAGGCCTTCTGCCCAGCCTCAGGGGAAGAGGCAAAGAAAGCTGCTTTCTGCACAGCATTGGAAGCACGACGGGTGGGCGTTCTGTTCAACAGGTGAAAAGCAGGGAGGACCAGGAGCCTCAGGCGAGTAAGCTCCTCCTATGGCTAGGGCAGCTTAATTCAAACGTCTGCAATGGAAATTTTTCTGGGGTCACTGAGATCAATCTTCACTATCTAACACTTTCAGTTGCTTTCTCCAAATTCATACACCGTGGAATGCCCAAACGTATGTTTGCATGGTGTCCTCTCGGAATCCAGCTTAAGTCTGAAACATACGTGTGCTGAGAGTAGGACTTGCAACAACTTTTAGGGAAGAGGCTGTTGGAGTCCTTCATCTGATCATCCTTTCATCAGAACAAAGCGTTTCTCTGGGCCACAACTCTATCAGCCTGAACTGACCACGTGCATCACACCACTCTCATGATCTACATGGAGAAACCATCCTTTGCTGTGTTTCTAAAGCTAAATGCTTAAGGGCAGCCCTAAGACCTCTGCATTCAAGCACACTGAAGAAGGCCTTTCATGCTTGGATCTTTCGTCCAAAGACTTGGAATCATGCGGGAGGCCCTGGTTTCCTGTAGGTGCAAGAAGAGGATGCAAAAGGCCACGTCATCCCTTTGCTAGCAATGCCATGATGACGCCTTAGCTGTAAAGTGCCCGAAACCGCTGCAGGAGAGCCTTATGCCAGACTTTGAAATAGGAAACATTCCACCGTGCACTGAGGAGACCCTCCCTGAGAGAACACAAGGTTGCTTTCGCCTTGCATGCAATTTGCTCCTATGTGGTATGGAAACCAGTAAACGTTGTAGTGAAAGGCTGTATTCTCTATACGTCCTCTATCTCAAAGACATAAGTGGGCCTGGAACAGGCATTCCCACTAGCCACACGGGAAGTTAGAGTAGATGCTCTGAAATAAACGTAGTGGAGGCAAGTCAGCTTTGGATTCAGCTTATGTGGGTGAAAGGAAGCAGCGCAGAACGCTCCATTCAAGGAATCATTGACATCGTTGCACTGGATGCTGAAACAGCACCCAATGTGTTTTCCGTGTCTGTCCTGTGTGCCTGCACTCTAAGCACCTGAGTGAAGTCTGCTGTGTGGAGCTGTCTTCAGCTGAGCAGCAGATGCTTCGCTTGTGCGGCCAATCGCATGCGGCCTTGCTGTGGAAGACTTTCTGTAAGAAAAACTCCCGCGTACAACCAATTCTTCTTGCAGTGTGATTTCAGTGTCTGTCTTGGGTGGCTGCACTCTGAGCGACTGGGCGATTTATCCTGTGTAGTACTCTCTTTTGCTGAGCGGCGGCACGCCCTCGCTTGTTTTGCCATTCAAGTGAAGCCTTGCTGAAGAAGGCCGGCTGTCAGAAGAATTCCCGCATACAACGAATTTACCTAGAAATTCTCAAAAGTGGCGTTTTCCTGCTACTTCCCGGCTGCTTCAGAGGGGCCCAGGTTGTCTGGGTGGTATGGAAGCCGGTCTCCCATGCCACAGTCTGAGCTTTGTAACCTGAGTGCCCATTTTTTAATCCCCAGGCACCATGTAAGCAACAGGTGTGTGCAAGCTTCTCCAAAGCGCGGTGGTGATGAGGCCCCAAACCTCAGAGCTGTTGTCCTGCAGAGAAGGCTCTGGGACTGTCTCAGATCATGTGGTTTCCTACTCAGCCATATTCAGAAAGGCAGCCAAACACTGCTGTGAAAATTAGAGCTTCTTGTATATACGTATACTCCCAGATATGAGAATACTGTGAAGAGGCCTTCTGCCCAGCCTCAGGGGAAGAGGCAAAGAAAGCTGCTTTCTGCACAGCATTGGAAGCACGACGGGTGGGCGTTCTGTTCAACAGGTGAAAAGCAGGGAGGACCAGGAGCCTCAGGCGAGTAAGCTCCTCCTATGGCTAGGGCAGCTTAATTCAAACGTCTGCAATGGAAATTTTTCTGGGGTCACTGAGATCAATCTTCACTATCTAACACTTTCAGTTGCTTTCTCCAAATTCATACACCGTGGAATGCCCAAACGTGTGTTTGCATGGTGTCCTCTCGGAATCCAGCTTAAGTCTGAAACATACGTGTGCTGAGAGTAGGACTTGCAACAACTTTTAGGGAAGAGGCTGTTGGAGTCCTTCATCTGATCATCCTTTCATCAGAACAAAGCGTTTCTCTGGGCCACAACTCTATCAGCCTGAACTGACCACGTGCATCACACCACTCTCATGATCTACATGGAGAAACCATCCTTTGCTGTGTTTCTAAAGCTAAATGCTTAAGGGCAGCCCTAAGACCTCTGCATTCAAGCACACTGAAGAAGGCCTTTCATGCTTGGATCTTTCGTCCAAAGACTTGGAATCATGCGGGAGGCCCTGGTTTCCTGTAGGTGCAAGAAGAGGATGCAAAAGGCCACGTCATCCCTTTGCTAGCAATGCCATGATGACGCCTTAGCTGTAAAGTGTCCGAAACCGCTGCAGGAGAGCCTTATGCCAGACTTTGAAATAGGAAACATTCCACCGTGCACTGAGGAGACCCTCCCTGAGAGAACACAAGGTTGCTTTCGCCTTGCATGCAATTTGCTCCTATGTGGTATGGAAACCAGTAAACGTTGTAGTGAAAGGCTGTATTCTCTATACGTCCTCTATCTCAAAGACATAAGTGGGCCTGGAACAGGCATTCCCACTAGCCACACGGGAAGTTAGAGTAGATGCTCTGAAATAAACGTAGTGGAGGCAAGTCAGCTTTGGATTCAGCTTATGTGGGTGAAAGGAAGCAGCGCAGAACGCTCCATTCAAGGAATCATTGACATCGTTGCACTGGATGCTGAAACAGCACCCAATGTGTTTTCCGTGTCTGTCCTGTGTGCCTGCACTCTAAGCACCTGAGTGAAGTCTGCTGTGTGGAGCTGTCTTCAGCTGAGCAGCAGATGCTTCGCTTGTGCGGCCAATCGCATGCGGCCTTGCTGTGGAAGACTTTCTGTAAGAAAAACTCCCGCGTACAACCAATTCTTCTTGCAGTGTGATTTCAGTGTCTGTCTTGGGTGGCTGCACTCTGAGCGACTGGGCGATTTATCCTGTGTAGTACTCTCTTTTGCTGAGCGGCGGCACGCCCTCGCTTGTTTTGCCATTCAAGTGAAGCCTTGCTGAAGAAGGCCGGCTGTCAGAAGAATTCCCGCATACAACGAATTTACCTAGAAATTCTCAAAAGTGGCGTTTTCCTGCTACTTCCCGGCTGCTTCAGAGGGGCCCAGGTTGTCTGGGTGGTATGGAAGCCGGTCTCCCATGCCACAGTCTGAGCTTTGTAACCTGAGTGCCCATTTTTTAATCCCCAGGCACCATGTAAGCAACAGGTGTGTGCAAGCTTCTCCAAAGCGCGGTGGTGATGAGGCCCCAAACCTCAGAGCTGTTGTCCTGCAGAGAAGGCTCTGGGACTGTCTCAGATCATGTGGTTTCCTACTCAGCCATATTCAGAAAGGCAGCCAAACACTGCTGTGAAAATTAGAGCTTCTTGTATATACGTATACTCCCAGATATGAGAATACTGTGAAGAGGCCTTCTGCCCAGCCTCAGGGGAAGAGGCAAAGAAAGCTGCTTTCTGCACAGCATTGGAAGCACGACGGGTGGGCGTTCTGTTCAACAGGTGAAAAGCAGGGAGGACCAGGAGCCTCAGGCGAGTAAGCTCCTCCTATGGCTAGGGCAGCTTAATTCAAACGTCTGCAATGGAAATTTTTCTGGGGTCACTGAGATCAATCTTCACTATCTAACACTTTCAGTTGCTTTCTCCAAATTCATACACCGTGGAATGCCCAAACGTATGTTTGCATGGTGTCCTCTCGGAATCCAGCTTAAGTCTGAAACATACGTGTGCTGAGAGTAGGACTTGCAACAACTTTTAGGGAAGAGGCTGTTGGAGTCCTTCATCTGATCATCCTTTCATCAGAACAAAGCGTTTCTCTGGGCCACAACTCTATCAGCCTGAACTGACCACGTGCATCACACCACTCTCATGATCTACATGGAGAAACCATCCTTTGCTGTGTTTCTAAAGCTAAATGCTTAAGGGCAGCCCTAAGACCTCTGCATTCAAGCACACTGAAGAAGGCCTTTCATGCTTGGATCTTTCGTCCAAAGACTTGGAATCATGCGGGAGGCCCTGGTTTCCTGTAGGTGCAAGAAGAGGATGCAAAAGGCCACGTCATCCCTTTGCTAGCAATGCCATGATGACGCCTTAGCTGTAAAGTGCCCGAAACCGCTGCAGGAGAGCCTTATGCCAGACTTTGAAATAGGAAACATTCCACCGTGCGCTGAGGAGACCCTCCCTGAGAGAACACAAGGTTGCTTTCGCCTTGCATGCAATTTGCTCCTATGTGGTATGGAAACCAGTAAACGTTGTAGTGAAAGGCTGTATTCTCTATACGTCCTCTATCTCAAAGACATAAGTGGGCCTGGAACAGGCATTCCCACTAGCCACACGGGAAGTTAGAGTAGATGCTCTGAAATAAACGTAGTGGAGGCAAGTCAGCTTTGGATTCAGCTTATGTGGGTGAAAGGAAGCAGCGCAGAACGCTCCATTCAAGGAATCATTGACATCGTTGCACTGGATGCTGAAACAGCACCCAATGTGTTTTCCGTGTCTGTCCTGTGTGCCTGCACTCTAAGCACCTGAGTGAAGTCTGCTGTGTGGAGCTGTCTTCAGCTGAGCAGCAGATGCTTCGCTTGTGCGGCCAATCGCATGCGGCCTTGCTGTGGAAGACTTTCTGTAAGAAAAACTCCCGCGTACAACCAATTCTTCTTGCAGTGTGATTTCAGTGTCTGTCTTGGGTGGCTGCACTCTGAGCGACTGGGCGATTTATCCTGTGTAGTACTCTCTTTTGCTGAGCGGCGGCACGCCCTCGCTTGTTTTGCCATTCAAGTGAAGCCTTGCTGAAGAAGGCCGGCTGTCAGAAGAATTCCCGCATACAACGAATTTACCTAGAAATTCTCAAAAGTGGCGTTTTCCTGCTACTTCCCGGCTGCTTCAGAGGGGCCCAGGTTGTCTGGGTGGTATGGAAGCCGGTCTCCCATGCCACAGTCTGAGCTTTGTAACCTGAGTGCCCATTTTTTAATCCCCAGGCACCATGTAAGCAACAGGTGTGTGCAAGCTTCTCCAAAGCGCGGTGGTGATGAGGCCCCAAACCTCAGAGCTGTTGTCCTGCAGAGAAGGCTCTGGGACTGTCTCAGATCATGTGGTTTCCTACTCAGCCATATTCAGAAAGGCAGCCAAACACTGCTGTGAAAATTAGAGCTTCTTGTATATACGTATACTCCCAGATATGAGAATACTGTGAAGAGGCCTTCTGCCCAGCCTCAGGGGAAGAGGCAAAGAAAGCTGCTTTCTGCACAGCATTGGAAGCACGACGGGTGGGCGTTCTGTTCAACAGGTGAAAAGCAGGGAGGACCAGGAGCCTCAGGCGAGTAAGCTCCTCCTATGGCTAGGGCAGCTTAATTCAAACGTCTGCAATGGAAATTTTTCTGGGGTCACTGAGCTCAATCTTCACTATCTAACACTTTCAGTTGCTTTCTCCAAATTCATACACCGTGGAATGCCCAAACGTATGTTTGCATGGTGTCCTCTCGGAATCCAGCTTAAGTCTGAAACATACGTGTGCTGAGAGTAGGACTTGCAACAACTTTTAGGGAAGAGGCTGTTGGAGTCCTTCATCTGATCATCCTTTCATCAGAACAAAGCGTTTCTCTGGGCCACAACTCTATCAGCCTGAACTGACCACGTGCATCACACCACTCTCATGATCTACATGGAGAAACCATCCTTTGCTGTGTTTCTAAAGCTAAATGCTTAAGGGCAGCCCTAAGACCTCTGCATTCAAGCACACTGAAGAAGGCCTTTCATGCTTGGATCTTTCGTCCAAAGACTTGGGATCGTGCGGGAGGCCCTGGTGTCCTGTAGGTGCAGGAAGAGGATGCAAAAGGCCACGTCATCCCTTTGCTAGCAATGAAATGATGACGCCTTAGCTGTAAAGTGTCCGAAACCGCTGCAGGAGAGCCTTATGCCAGACTTTGAAATAGGAAACATTCCACCGTGCGCTGAGGAGACCCTCCCTGAGAGAACACAAGGTTGCTTTCGCCTTGCATGCAATTTGCTCCTATGTGGTATGGAAACCATTAAACGTTGTAGTGAAAGGCTGTATTCTCTATACGTCCTCTATCTCAAAGACATAAGTGGGCCTGGAACAGGCATTCCCACTAGCCACACGGGAAGTTAGAGTAGATGCTCTGAAATAAACGTAGTGGAGGCAAGTCAGCTTTGGATTCAGCTTATGTGGGTGAAAGGAAGCAGCGCAGAACGCTCCATTCAAGGAATCATTGACATCGTTGCACTGGATGCTGAAACAGCACCCAATGTGTTTTCCGTGTCTGTCCTGTGTGCCTGCACTCTAAGCACCTGAGTGAAGTCTGCTGTGTGGAGCTGTCTTCAGCTGAGCAGCAGATGCTTCGCTTGTGCGGCCAATCACATGCGGCCTTGCTGTGGAAGACTTTCTGTAAGAAAAATTCCCGCGTACAACCAATTCTTCTTGCAGTGTGATTTCAGTGTCTGTCTTGGGTGGCTGCACTCTGAGCGACTGGGCGATTTATCCTGTGTAGTACTCTCTTTTGCTGAGCGGCGGCACGCTCTCGCTTGTTTTGCCATTCAAGTGAAGCCTTGCTGAAGAAGGCCGGCTGTCAGAAGAATTCCCGCATACAACGAATTTACCTAGAAATTCTCAAAAGTGGCGTTTTCCTGCTACTTCCCGGCTGCTTCAGAGGGGCCCAGGTTGTCTGGGTGGTATGGAAGCCGGTCTCCCATGCCACAGTCTGAGCTTTGTAACCTGAGTGCCCATTTTTTAATCCCCAGGCACCATGTAAGCAACAGGTGTGTGCAAGCTTCTCCAAAGCGCGGTGGTGATGAGGCCCCAAACCTCAGAGCTGTTGTCCTGCAGAGAAGGCTCTGGGACTGTCTCAGATCATGTGGTTTCCTACTCAGCCATATTCAGAAAGGCAGCCAAACACTGCTGTGAAAATTAGAGCTTCTTGTATATACGTATACTCCCAGATATGAGAATACTGTGAAGAGGCCTTCTGCCCAGCCTCAGGGGAAGAGGCAAAGAAAGCTGCTTTCTGCACAGCATTGGAAGCACGACGGGTGGGCGTTCTGTTCAACAGGTGAAAAGCAGGGAGGACCAGGAGCCTCAGGCGAGTAAGCTCCTCCTATGGCTAGGGCAGCTTAATTCAAACGTCTGCAATGGAAATTTTTCTGGGGTCACTGAGATCAATCTTCACTATCTAACACTTTCAGTTGCTTTCTCCAAATTCATACACCGTGGAATGCCCAAACGTATGTTTGCATGGTGTCCTCTCGGAATCCAGCTTAAGTCTGAAACATACGTGTGCTGAGAGTAGGACTTGCAACAACTTTTAGGGAAGAGGCTGTTGGAGTCCTTCATCTGATCATCCTTTCATCAGAACAAAGCGTTTCTCTGGGCCACAACTCTATCAGCCTGAACTGACCACGTGCATCACACCACTCTCATGATCTACATGGAGAAACCATCCTTTGCTGTGTTTCTAAAGCTAAATGCTTAAGGGCAGCCCTAAGACCTCTGCATTCAAGCACACTGAAGAAGGCCTTTCATGCTTGGATCTTTCGTCCAAAGACTTGGGATCATGCGGGAGGCCCTGGTTTCCTGTAGGTGCAAGAAGAGGATGCAAAAGGCCACGTCATCCCTTTGCTAGCAATGCCATGATGACGCCTTAGCTGTAAAGTGTCCGAAACCGCTGCAGGAGAGCCTTATGCCAGACTTTGAAATAGGAAACATTCCACCGTGCACTGAGGAGACCCTCCCTGAGAGAACACAAGGTTGCTTTCGCCTTGCATGCAATTTGCTCCTATGTGGTATGGAAACCAGTAAACGTTGTAGTGAAAGGCTGTATTCTCTATACGTCCTCTATCTCAAAGACATAAGTGGGCCTGGAACAGGCATTCCCACTAGCCACACGGGAAGTTAGAGTAGATGCTCTGAAATAAACGTAGTGGAGGCAAGTCAGCTTTGGATTCAGCTTATGTGGGTGAAAGGAAGCAGCGCAGAACGCTCCATTCAAGGAATCATTGACATCGTTGCACTGGATGCTGAAACAGCACCCAATGTGTTTTCCGTGTCTGTCCTGTGTGCCTGCACTCTAAGCACCTGAGTGAAGTCTGCTGTGTGGAGCTGTCTTCAGCTGAGCAGCAGATGCTTCGCTTGTGCGGCCAATCGCATGCGGCCTTGCTGTGGAAGACTTTCTGTAAGAAAAATTCCCGCGTACAACCAATTCTTCTTGCAGTGTGATTTCAGTGTCTGTCTTGGGTGGCTGCACTCTGAGCGACTGGGCGATTTATCCTGTGTAGTACTCTCTTTTGCTGAGCGGCGGCACGCCCTCGCTTGTTTTGCCATTCAAGTGAAGCCTTGCTGAAGAAGGCCGGCTGTCAGAAGAATTCCCGCATACAACGAATTTACCTAGAAATTCTCAAAAGTGGCGTTTTCCTGCTACTTCCCGGCTGCTTCAGAGGGGCCCAGGTTGTCTGGGTGGTATGGAAGCCGGTCTCCCATGCCACAGTCTGAGCTTTGTAACCTGAGTGCCCATTTTTTAATCCCCAGGCACCATGTAAGCAACAGGTGTGTGCAAGCTTCTCCAAAGCGCGGTGGTGATGAGGCCCCAAACCTCAGAGCTGTTGTCCTGCAGAGAAGGCTCTGGGACTGTCTCAGATCATGTGGTTTCCTACTCAGCCATATTCAGAAAGGCAGCCAAACACTGCTGTGAAAATTAGAGCTTCTTGTATATACGTATACTCCCAGATATGAGAATACTGTGAAGAGGCCTTCTGCCCAGCCTCAGGGGAAGAGGCAAAGAAAGCTGCTTTCTGCACAGCATTGGAAGCACGACGGGTGGGCGTTCTGTTCAACAGGTGAAAAGCAGGGAGGACCAGGAGCCTCAGGCGAGTAAGCTCCTCCTATGGCTAGGGCAGCTTAATTCAAACGTCTGCAATGGAAATTTTTCTGGGGTCACTGAGATCAATCTTCACTATCTAACACTTTTAGTTGCTTTCTCCAAATTCATACACCGTGGAATGCCCAAACGTATGTTTGCATGGTGTCCTCTCGGAATCCAGCTTAAGTCTGAAACATACGTGTGCTGAGAGTAGGACTTGCAACAACTTTTAGGGAAGAGGCTGTTGGAGTCCTTCATCTGATCATCCTTTCATCAGAACAAAGCGTTTCTCTGGGCCACAACTCTATCAGCCTGAACTGACCACGTGCATCACACCACTCTCATGATCTACATGGAGAAACCATCCTTTGCTGTGTTTCTAAAGCTAAATGCTTAAGGGCAGCCCTAAGACCTCTGCATTCAAGCACACTGAAGAAGGCCTTTCATGCTTGGATCTTTCGTCCAAAGACTTGGGATCATGCGGGAGGCCCTGGTTTCCTGTAGGTGCAAGAA
Organism: Manis pentadactyla; assembly: GCF_030020395.1. NCBI lineage: Eukaryota > Metazoa > Chordata > Mammalia > Pholidota > Manidae > Manis > Manis pentadactyla. Next base: position 1,831,027 of record NC_080035.1, read on the forward strand.
GAGGATGCAAAAGGCCACGTCATCCCTTTGCTAGCAATGCCATGATGACGCCTTAGCTGTAAAGTGTCCGAAACCGCTGCAGGAGAGCCTTATGCCAGACTTTGAAATAGGAAACATTCCACCGTGCACTGAGGAGACCCTCCCTGAGAGAACACAAGGTTGCTTTCGCCTTGCATGCAATTTGCTCCTATGTGGTATGGAAACCAGTAAACGTTGTAGTGAAAGGCTGTATTCTCTATACGTCCTCTATCTCAAAGACATAAGTGGGCCTGGAACAGGCATTCCCACTAGCCACACGGGAAGTTAGAGTAGATGCTCTGAAATAAACGTAGTGGAGGCAAGTCAGCTTTGGATTCAGCTTATGTGGGTGAAAGGAAGCAGCGCAGAACGCTCCATTCAAGGAATCATTGACATCGTTGCACTGGATGCTGAAACAGCACCCAATGTGTTTTCCGTGTCTGTCCTGTGTGCCTGCACTCTAAGCACCTGAGTGAAGTCTGCTGTGTGGAGCTGTCTTCAGCTGAGCAGCAGATGCTTCGCTTGTGCGGCCAATCGCATGCGGCCTTGCTGTGGAAGACTTTCTGTAAGAAAAATTCCCGCGTACAACCAATTCTTCTTGCAGTGTGATTTCAGTGTCTGTCTTGGGTGGCTGCACTCTGAGCGACTGGGCGATTTATCCTGTGTAGTACTCTCTTTTGCTGAGCGGCGGCACGCCCTCGCTTGTTTTGCCATTCAAGTGAAGCCTTGCTGAAGAAGGCCGGCTGTCAGAAGAATTCCGGCATTCAACGAATTTACCTAGAAATTCTCAAAAGTGGCGTTTTCCTGCTACTTCCCGGCTGCTTCAGAGGGGCCCAGGTTGTCTGGGTGGTATGGAAGCCGGTCTCCCATGCCACAGTCTGACCTTTGTAACCTGAGTGCCCATTTTTTAATCCCCAGGCACCATGTAAGCAACAGGTGTGTGCAAGCTTCTCCAAAGCGCGGTGGTGATGAGGCCCCAAACCTCAGAGCTGTTGTCCTGCAGAGAAGGCTCTGGGACTGTCTCAGATCATGTGGTTTCCTACTCAGCCATATTCAGAAAGGCAGCCAAACACTGCTGTGAAAATTAGAGCTTCTTGTATATACGTATACTCCCAGATATGAGAATACTGTGAAGAGGCCTTCTGCCCAGCCTCAGGGGAAGAGGCAAAGAAAGCTGCTTTCTGCACAGCATTGGAAGCACGACGGGTGGGCGTTCTGTTCAACAGGTGAAAAGCAGGGAGGACCAGGAGCCTCAGGCGAGTAAGCTCCTCCTATGGCTAGGGCAGCTTAATTCAAACGTCTGCAATGGAAATTTTTCTGGGGTCACTGAGATCTATCTTCACTATCTAACACTTTCAGTTGCTTTCTCCAAATTCATACACCGTGGAATGCCCAAACGTATGTTTGCATGGTGTCCTCTCGGAATCCAGCTTAAGTCTGAAACATACGTGTGCTGAGAGTAGGACTTGCAACAACTTTTAGGGAAGAGGCTGTTGGAGTCCTTCATCTGATCATCCTTTCATCAGAACAAAGCGTTTCTCTGGGCCACAACTCTATCAGCCTGAACTGACCACGTGCATCACACCACTCTCATGATCTACATGGAGAAACCATCCTTTGCTGTGTTTCTAAAGCTAAATGCTTAAGGGCAGCCCTAAGACCTCTGCATTCAAGCACACTGAAGAAGGCCTTTCATGCTTGGATCTTTCGTCCAAAGACTTGGGATCATGCGGGAGGCCCTGGTTTCCTGTAGGTGCAAGAAGAGGATGCAAAAGGCCACGTCATCCCTTTGCTAGCAATGCCATGATGACGCCTTAGCTGTAAAGTGTCCGAAACCGCTGCAGGAGAGCCTTATGCCAGACTTTGAAATAGGAAACATTCCACCGTGCACTGAGGAGACCCTCCCTGAGAGAACACAAGGTTGCTTTCGCCTTGCATGCAATTTGCTCCTATGTGGTATGGAAACCAGTAAACGTTGTAGTGAAAGGCTGTATTCTCTATACGTCCTCTATCTCAAAGACATAAGTGGGCCTGGAACAGGCATTCCCACTAGCCACACGGGAAGTTAGAGTAGATGCTCTGAAATAAACGTAGTGGAGGCAAGTCAGCTTTGGATTCAGCTTATGTGGGTGAAAGGAAGCAGCGCAGAACGCTCCATTCAAGGAATCATTGACATCGTTGCACTGGATGCTGAAACAGCACCCAATGTGTTTTCCGTGTCTGTCCTGTGTGCCTGCACTCTAAGCACCTGAGTGAAGTCTGCTGTGTGGAGCTGTCTTCAGCTGAGCAGCAGATGCTTCGCTTGTGCGGCCAATCGCATGCGGCCTTGCTGTGGAAGACTTTCTGTAAGAAAAATTCCCGCGTACAACCAATTCTTCTTGCAGTGTGATTTCAGTGTCTGTCTTGGGTGGCTGCACTCTGAGCGACTGGGCGATTTATCCTGTGTAGTACTCTCTTTTGCTGAGCGGCGGCACGCCCTCGCTTGTTTTGCCATTCAAGTGAAGCCTTGCTGAAGAAGGCCGGCTGTCAGAAGAATTCCGGCATTCAACGAATTTACCTAGAAATTCTCAAAAGTGGCGTTTTCCTGCTACTTCCCGGCTGCTTCAGAGGGGCCCAGGTTGTCTGGGTGGTATGGAAGCCGGTCTCCCATGCCACAGTCTGACCTTTGTAACCTGAGTGCCCATTTTTTAATCCCCAGGCACCATGTAAGCAACAGGTGTGTGCAAGCTTCTCCAAAGCGCGGTGGTGATGAGGCCCCAAACCTCAGAGCTGTTGTCCTGCAGAGAAGGCTCTGGGACTGTCTCAGATCATGTGGTTTCCTACTCAGCCATATTCAGAAAGGCAGCCAAACACTGCTGTGAAAATTAGAGCTTCTTGTATATACGTATACTCCCAGATATGAGAATACTGTGAAGAGGCCTTCTGCCCAGCCTCAGGGGAAGAGGCAAAGAAAGCTGCTTTCTGCACAGCATTGGAAGCACGACGGGTGGGCGTTCTGTTCAACAGGTGAAAAGCAGGGAGGACCAGGAGCCTCAGGCGAGTAAGCTCCTCCTATGGCTAGGGCAGCTTAATTCAAACGTCTGCAATGGAAATTTTTCTGGGGTCACTGAGATCTATCTTCACTATCTAACACTTTCAGTTGCTTTCTCCAAATTCATACACCGTGGAATGCCCAAACGTATGTTTGCATGGTGTCCTCTCGGAATCCAGCTTAAGTCTGAAACATACGTGTGCTGAGAGTAGGACTTGCAACAACTTTTAGGGAAGAGGCTGTTGGAGTCCTTCATCTGATCATCCTTTCATCAGAACAAAGCGTTTCTCTGGGCCACAACTCTATCAGCCTGAACTGACCACGTGCATCACACCACTCTCATGATCTACATGGAGAAACCATCCTTTGCTGTGTTTCTAAAGCTAAATGCTTAAGGGCAATCCTAAGACCTCTGCATTCAAGCACACTGAAGAAGGCCTTTCATGCTTGGATCTTTCGTCCAAAGACTTGGAATCGTGCGGGAGGCCCTGGTTTCCTGTAGGTGCAAGAAGAGGATGCAAAAGGCCACGTCATCCCTTTGCTAGCAATGCCATGATGACGCCTTAGCTGTAAAGTGTCCGAAACCGCTGCAGGAGAGCCTTATGCCAGACTTTGAAATAGGAAACATTCCACCGTGCACTGAGGAGACCCTCCCTGAGAGAACACAAGGTTGCTTTCGCCTTGCATGCAATTTGCTCCTATGTGGTATGGAAACCAGTAAACGTTGTAGTGAAAGGCTGTATTCTCTATACGTCCTCTATCTCAAAGACATAAGTGGGCCTGGAACAGGCATTCCCACTAGCCACACGGGAAGTTAGAGTAGATGCTCTGAAATAAACGTAGTGGAGGCAAGTCAGCTTTGGATTCAGCTTATGTGGGTGAAAGGAAGCAGCGCAGAACGCTCCATTCAAGGAATCATTGACATCGTTGCACTGGATGCTGAAACAGCACCCAATGTGTTTTCCGTGTCTGTCCTGTGTGCCTGCACTCTAAGCACCTGAGTGAAGTCTGCTGTGTGGAGCTGTCTTCAGCTGAGCAGCAGATGCTTCGCTTGTGCGGCCAATCGCATGCGGCCTTGCTGTGGAAGACTTTCTGTAAGAAAAATTCCCGCGTACAACCAATTCTTCTTGCAGTGTGATTTCAGTGTCTGTCTTGGGTGGCTGCACTCTGAGCGACTGGGCGATTTATCCTGTGTAGTACTCTCTTTTGCTGAGCGGCGGCACGCCCTCGCTTGTTTTGCCATTCAAGTGAAGCCTTGCTGAAGAAGGCCGGCTGTCAGAAGAATTCCCGCATACAACGAATTTACCTAGAAATTCTCAAAAGTGGCGTTTTCCTGCTACTTCCCGGCTGCTTCAGAGGGGCCCAGGTTGTCTGGGTGGTATGGAAGCCGGTCTCCCATGCCACAGTCTGAGCTTTGTAACCTGAGTGCCCATTTTTTAATCCCCAGGCATCATGTAAGCAACAGGTGTGTGCAAGCTTCTCCAAAGCGCGGTGGTGATGAGGCCCCAAACCTCAGAGCTGTTGTCCTGCAGAGAAGGCTCTGGGACTGTCTCAGATCATGTGGTTTCCTACTCAGCCATATTCAGAAAGGCAGCCAAACACTGCTGTGAAAATTAGAGCTTCTTGTATATACGTATACTCCCAGATATGAGAATACTGTGAAGAGGCCTTCTGCCCAGCCTCAGGGGAAGAGGCAAAGAAAGCTGCTTTCTGCACAGCATTGGAAGCACGACGGGTGGGCGTTCTGTTCAACAGGTGAAAAGCAGGGAGGACCAGGAGCCTCAGGCGAGTAAGCTCCTCCTATGGCTAGGGCAGCTTAATTCAAACGTCTGCAATGGAAATTTTTCTGGGGTCACTGAGATCAATCTTCACTATCTAACACTTTCAGTTGCTTTCTCCAAATTCATACACCGTGGAATGCCCAAACGTATGTTTGCATGGTGTCCTCTCGGAATCCAGCTTAAGTCTGAAACATACGTGTGCTGAGAGTAGGACTTGCAACAACTTTTAGGGAAGAGGCTGTTGGAGTCCTTCATCTGATCATCCTTTCATCAGAACAAAGCGTTTCTCTGGGCCACAACTCTATCAGCCTGAACTGACCACGTGCATCACACCACTCTCATGATCTACATGGAGAAACCATCCTTTGCTGTGTTTCTAAAGCTAAATGCTTAAGGGCAGCCCTAAGACCTCTGCATTCAAGCACACTGAAGAAGGCCTTTCATGCTTGGATCTTTCGTCCAAAGACTTGGGATCGTGCGGGAGGCCCTGGTTTCCTGTAGGTGCAGGAAGAGGATGCAAAAGGCCACGTCATCCCTTTGCTAGCAACGAAATGATGACGCCTTAGCTGTAAAGTGTCCGAAACCGCTGCAGGAGAGCCTTATGCCAGACTTTGAAATAGGAAACATTCCACCGTGCGCTGAGGAGACCCTCCCTGAGAGAACACAAGGTTGCTTTCGCCTTGCATGCAATTTGCTCCTATGTGGTATGGAAACCATTAAACGTTGTAGTGAAAGGCTGTATTCTCTATACGTCCTCTATCTCAAAGACATAAGTGGGCCTGGAACAGGCATTCCCACTAGCCACACGGGAAGTTAGAGTAGATGCTCTGAAATAAACGTAGTGGAGGCAAGTCAGCTTTGGATTCAGCTTATGTGGGTGAAAGGAAGCAGCGCAGAACGCTCCATTCAAGGAATCATTGACATCGTTGCACTGGATGCTGAAACAGCACCCAATGTGTTTTCCGTGTCTGTCCTGTGTGCCTGCACTCTAAGCACCTGAGTGAAGTCTGCTGTGTGGAGCTGTCTTCAGCTGAGCAGCAGATGCTTCGCTTGTGCGGCCAATCGCATGCGGCCTTGCTGTGGAAGACTTTCTGTAAGAAAAATTCCCGCGTACAACCAATTCTTCTTGCAGTGTGATTTCAGTGTCTGTCTTGGGTGGCTGCACTCTGAGCGACTGGGCGATTTATCCTGTGTAGTACTCTCTTTTGCTGAGCGGCGGCACGCCCTCGCTTGTTTTGCCATTCAAGTGAAGCCTTGCTGAAGAAGGCCGGCTGTCAGAAGAATTCCCGCATACAACGAATTTACCTAGAAATTCTCAAAAGTGGCATTTTCCTGCTACTTCCCGGCTGCTTCAGAGGGGCCCAGGTTGTCTGGGTGGTATGGAAGCCGGTCTCCCATGCCACAGTCTGAGCTTTGTAACCTGAGTGCCCATTTTTTAATCCCCAGGCACCATGTAAGCAACAGGTGTGTGCAAGCTTCTCCAAAGCGCGGTGGTGATGAGGCCCCAAACCTCAGAGCTGTTGTCCTGCAGAGAAGGCTCTGGGACTGTCTCAGATCATGTGGTTTCCTACTCAGCCATATTCAGAAAGGCAGCCAAACACTGCTGTGAAAATTAGAGCTTCTTGTATATACGTATACTCCCAGATATGAGAATACTGTGAAGAGGCCTTCTGCCCAGCCTCAGGGGAAGAGGCAAAGAAAGCTGCTTTCTGCACAGCATTGGAAGCACGACGGGTGGGCGTTCTGTTCAACAGGTGAAAAGCAGGGAGGACCAGGAGCCTCAGGCGAGTAAGCTCCTCCTATGGCTAGGGCAGCTTAATTCAAACGTCTGCAATGGAAATTTTTCTGGGGTCACTGAGATCAATCTTCACTATCTAACACTTTCAGTTGCTTTCTCCAAATTCATACACCGTGGAATGCCCAAACGTATGTTTGCATGGTGTCCTCTCGGAATCCAGCTTAAGTCTGAAACATACGTGTGCTGAGAGTAGGACTTGCAACAACTTTTAGGGAAGAGGCTGTTGGAGTCCTTCATCTGATCATCCTTTCATCAGAACAAAGCGTTTCTCTGGGCCACAACTCTATCAGCCTGAACTGACCACGTGCATCACACCACTCTCATGATCTACATGGAGAAACCATCCTTTGCTGTGTTTCTAAAGCTAAATGCTTAAGGGCAGCCCTAAGACCTCTGCATTCAAGCACACTGAAGAAGGCCTTTCATGCTTGGATCTTTCGTCCAAAGACTTGGGATCATGCGGGAGGCCCTGGTTTCCTGTAGGTGCAAGAAGAGGATGCAAAAGGCCACGTCATCCCTTTGCTAGCAATGCCATGATGACGCCTTAGCTGTAAAGTGTCCGAAACCGCTGCAGGAGAGCCTTATGCCAGACTTTGAAATAGGAAACATTCCACCGTGCACTGAGGAGACCCTCCCTGAGAGAACACAAGGTTGCTTTCGCCTTGCATGCAATTTGCTCCTATGTGGTATGGAAACCAGTAAACGTTGTAGTGAAAGGCTGTATTCTCTATACGTCCTCTATCTCAAAGACATAAGTGGGCCTGGAACAGGCATTCCCACTAGCCACACGGGAAGTTAGAGTAGATGCTCTGAAATAAACGTAGTGGAGGCAAGTCAGCTTTGGATTCAGCTTATGTGGGTGAAAGGAAGCAGCGCAGAACGCTCCATTCAAGGAATCATTGACATCGTTGCACTGGATGCTGAAACAGCACCCAATGTGTTTTCCGTGTCTGTCCTGTGTGCCTGCACTCTAAGCACCTGAGTGAAGTCTGCTGTGTGGAGCTGTCTTCAGCTGAGCAGCAGATGCTTCGCTTGTGCGGCCAATCGCATGCGGCCTTGCTGTGGAAGACTTTCTGTAAGAAAAATTCCCGCGTACAACCAATTCTTCTTGCAGTGTGATTTCAGTGTCTGTCTTGGGTGGCTGCACTCTGAGCGACTGGGCGATTTATCCTGTGTAGTACTCTCTTTTGCTGAGCGGCGGCACGCCCTCGCTTGTTTTGCCATTCAAGTGAAGCCTTGCTGAAGAAGGCCGGCTGTCAGAAGAATTCCGGCATTCAACGAATTTACCTAGAAATTCTCAAAAGTGGCGTTTTCCTGCTACTTCCCGGCTGCTTCAGAGGGGCCCAGGTTGTCTGGGTGGTATGGAAGCCGGTCTCCCATGCCACAGTCTGACCTTTGTAACCTGAGTGCCCATTTTTTAATCCCCAGGCACCATGTAAGCAACAGGTGTGTGCAAGCTTCTCCAAAGCGCGGTGGTGATGAGGCCCCAAACCTCAGAGCTGTTGTCCTGCAGAGAAGGCTCTGGGACTGTCTCAGATCATGTGGTTTCCTACTCAGCCATATTCAGAAAGGCAGCCAAACACTGCTGTGAAAATTAGAGCTTCTTGTATATACGTATACTCCCAGATATGAGAATACTGTGAAGAGGCCTTCTGCCCAGCCTCAGGGGAAGAGGCAAAGAAAGCTGCTTTCTGCACAGCATTGGAAGCACGACGGGTGGGCGTTCTGTTCAACAGGTGAAAAGCAGGGAGGACCAGGAGCCTCAGGCGAGTAAGCTCCTCCTATGGCTAGGGCAGCTTAATTCAAACGTCTGCAATGGAAATTTTTCTGGGGTCACTGAGATCTATCTTCACTATCTAACACTTTCAGTTGCTTTCTCCAAATTCATACACCGTGGAATGCCCAAACGTATGTTTGCATGGTGTCCTCTCGGAATCCAGCTTAAGTCTGAAACATACGTGTGCTGAGAGTAGGACTTGCAACAACTTTTAGGGAAGAGGCTGTTGGAGTCCTTCATCTGATCATCCTTTCATCAGAACAAAGCGTTTCTCTGGGCCACAACTCTATCAGCCTGAACTGACCACGTGCATCACACCACTCTCATGATCTACATGGAGAAACCATCCTTTGCTGTGTTTCTAAAGCTAAATGCTTAAGGGCAATCCTAAGACCTCTGCATTCAAGCACACTGAAGAAGGCCTTTCATGCTTGGATCTTTCGTCCAAAGACTTGGAATCGTGCGGGAGGCCCTGGTTTCCTGTAGGTGCAAGAAGAGGATGCAAAAGGCCACGTCATCCCTTTGCTAGCAATGCCATGATGACGCCTTAGCTGTAAAGTGTCCGAAACCGCTGCAGGAGAGCCTTATGCCAGACTTTGAAATAGGAAACATTCCACCGTGCACTGAGGAGACCCTCCCTGAGAGAACACAAGGTTGCTTTCGCCTTGCATGCAATTTGCTCCTATGTGGTATGGAAACCAGTAAACGTTGTAGTGAAAGGCTGTATTCTCTATACGTCCTCTATCTCAAAGACATAAGTGGGCCTGGAACAGGCATTCCCACTAGCCACACGGGAAGTTAGAGTAGATGCTCTGAAATAAACGTAGTGGAGGCAAGTCAGCTTTGGATTCAGCTTATGTGGGTGAAAGGAAGCAGCGCAGAACGCTCCATTCAAGGAATCATTGACATCGTTGCACTGGATGCTGAAACAGCACCCAATGTGTTTTCCGTGTCTGTCCTGTGTGCCTGCACTCTAAGCACCTGAGTGAAGTCTGCTGTGTGGAGCTGTCTTCAGCTGAGCAGCAGATGCTTCGCTTGTGCGGCCAATCGCATGCGGCCTTGCTGTGGAAGACTTTCTGTAAGAAAAATTCCCGCGTACAACCAATTCTTCTTGCAGTGTGATTTCAGTGTCTGTCTTGGGTGGCTGCACTCTGAGCGACTGGGCGATTTATCCTGTGTAGTACTCTCTTTTGCTGAGCGGCGGCACGCCCTCGCTTGTTTTGCCATTCAAGTGAAGCCTTGCTGAAGAAGGCCGGCTGTCAGAAGAATTCCCGCATACAACGAATTTACCTAGAAATTCTCAAAAGTGGCGTTTTCCTGCTACTTCCCGGCTGCTTCAGAGGGGCCCAGGTTGTCTGGGTGGTATGGAAGCCGGTCTCCCATGCCACAGTCTGAGCTTTGTAACCTGAGTGCCCATTTTTTAATCCCCAGGCATCATGTAAGCAACAGGTGTGTGCAAGCTTCTCCAAAGCGCGGTGGTGATGAGGCCCCAAACCTCAGAGCTGTTGTCCTGCAGAGAAGGCTCTGGGACTGTCTCAGATCATGTGGTTTCCTACTCAGCCATATTCAGAAAGGCAGCCAAACACTGCTGTGAAAATTAGAGCTTCTTGTATATACGTATACTCCCAGATATGAGAATACTGTGAAGAGGCCTTCTGCCCAGCCTCAGGGGAAGAGGCAAAGAAAGCTGCTTTCTGCACAGCATTGGAAGCACGACGGGTGGGCGTTCTGTTCAACAGGTGAAAAGCAGGGAGGACCAGGAGCCTCAGGCGAGTAAGCTCCTCCTATGGCTAGGGCAGCTTAATTCAAACGTCTGCAATGGAAATTTTTCTGGGGTCACTGAGATCAATCTTCACTATCTAACACTTTCAGTTGCTTTCTCCAAATTCATACACCGTGGAATGCCCAAACGTATGTTTGCATGGTGTCCTCTCGGAATCCAGCTTAAGTCTGAAACATACGTGTGCTGAGAGTAGGACTTGCAACAACTTTTAGGGAAGAGGCTGTTGGAGTCCTTCATCTGATCATCCTTTCATCAGAACAAAGCGTTTCTCTGGGCCACAACTCTATCAGCCTGAACTGACCACGTGCATCACACCACTCTCATGATCTACATGGAGAAACCATCCTTTGCTGTGTTTCTAAAGCTAAATGCTTAAGGGCAGCCCTAAGACCTCTGCATTCAAGCACACTGAAGAAGGCCTTTCATGCTTGGATCTTTCGTCCAAAGACTTGGGATCGTGCGGGAGGCCCTGGTTTCCTGTAGGTGCAGGAAGAGGATGCAAAAGGCCACGTCATCCCTTTGCTAGCAACGAAATGATGACGCCTTAGCTGTAAAGTGTCCGAAACCGCTGCAGGAGAGCCTTATGCCAGACTTTGAAATAGGAAACATTCCACCGTGCGCTGAGGAGACCCTCCCTGAGAGAACACAAGGTTGCTTTCGCCTTGCATGCAATTTGCTCCTATGTGGTATGGAAACCATTAAACGTTGTAGTGAAAGGCTGTATTCTCTATACGTCCTCTATCTCAAAGACATAAGTGGGCCTGGAACAGGCATTCCCACTAGCCACACGGGAAGTTAGAGTAGATGCTCTGAAATAAACGTAGTGGAGGCAAGTCAGCTTTGGATTCAGCTTATGTGGGTGAAAGGAAGCAGCGCAGAACGCTCCATTCAAGGAATCATTGACATCGTTGCACTGGATGCTGAAACAGCACCCAATGTGTTTTCCGTGTCTGTCCTGTGTGCCTGCACTCTAAGCACCTGAGTGAAGTCTGCTGTGTGGAGCTGTCTTCAGCTGAGCAGCAGATGCTTCGCTTGTGCGGCCAATCGCATGCGGCCTTGCTGTGGAAGACTTTCTGTAAGAAAAATTCCCGCGTACAACCAATTCTTCTTGCAGTGTGATTTCAGTGTCTGTCTTGGGTGGCTGCACTCTGAGCGACTGGGCGATTTATCCTGTGTAGTACTCTCTTTTGCTGAGCGGCGGCACGCCCTCGCTTGTTTTGCCATTCAAGTGAAGCCTTGCTGAAGAAGGCCGGCTGTCAGAAGAATTCCCGCATACAACGAATTTACCTAGAAATTCTCAAAAGTGGCATTTTCCTGCTACTTCCCGGCTGCTTCAGAGGGGCCCAGGTTGTCTGGGTGGTATGGAAGCCGGTCTCCCATGCCACAGTCTGAGCTTTGTAACCTGAGTGCCCATTTTTTAATCCCCAGGCACCATGTAAGCAACAGGTGTGTGCAAGCTTCTCCAAAGCGCGGTGGTGATGAGGCCCCAAACCTCAGAGCTGTTGTCCTGCAGAGAAGGCTCTGGGACTGTCTCAGATCATGTGGTTTCCTACTCAGCCATATTCAGAAAGGCAGCCAAACACTGCTGTGAAAATTAGAGCTTCTTGTATATACGTATACTCCCAGATATGAGAATACTGTGAAGAGGCCTTCTGCCCAGCCTCAGGGGAAGAGGCAAAGAAAGCTGCTTTCTGCACAGCATTGGAAGCACGACGGGTGGGCGTTCTGTTCAACAGGTGAAAAGCAGGGAGGACCAGGAGCCTCAGGCGAGTAAGCTCCTCCTATGGCTAGGGCAGCTTAATTCAAACGTCTGCAATGGAAATTTTTCTGGGGTCACTGAGATCAATCTTCACTATCTAACACTTTCAGTTGCTTTCTCCAAATTCATACACCGTGGAATGCCCAAACGTATGTTTGCATGGTGTCCTCTCGGAATCCAGCTTAAGTCTGAAACATACGTGTGCTGAGAGTAGGACTTGCAACAACTTTTAGGGAAGAGGCTGTTGGAGTCCTTCATCTGATCATCCTTTCATCAGAACAAAGCGTTTCTCTGGGCCACAACTCTATCAGCCTGAACTGACCACGTGCATCACACCACTCTCATGATCTACATGGAGAAACCATCCTTTGCTGTGTTTCTAAAGCTAAATGCTTAAGGGCAGCCCTAAGACCTCTGCATTCAAGCACACTGAAGAAGGCCTTTCATGCTTGGATCTTTCGTCCAAAGACTTGGGATCATGCGGGAGGCCCTGGTTTCCTGTAGGTGCAAGAAGAGGATGCAAAAGGCCACGTCATCCCTTTGCTAGCAATGCCATGATGACGCCTTAGCTGTAAAGTGTCCGAAACCGCTGCAGGAGAGCCTTATGCCAGACTTTGAAATAGGAAACATTCCACCGTGCACTGAGGAGACCCTCCCTGAGAGAACACAAGGTTGCTTTCGCCTTGCATGCAATTTGCTCCTATGTGGTATGGAAACCAGTAAACGTTGTAGTGAAAGGCTGTATTCTCTATACGTCCTCTATCTCAAAGACATAAGTGGGCCTGGAACAGGCATTCCCACTAGCCACACGGGAAGTTAGAGTAGATGCTCTGAAATAAACGTAGTGGAGGCAAGTCAGCTTTGGATTCAGCTTATGTGGGTGAAAGGAAGCAGCGCAGAACGCTCCATTCAAGGAATCATTGACATCGTTGCACTGGATGCTGAAACAGCACCCAATGTGTTTTCCGTGTCTGTCCTGTGTGCCTGCACTCTAAGCACCTGAGTGAAGTCTGCTGTGTGGAGCTGTCTTCAGCTGAGCAGCAGATGCTTCGCTTGTGCGGCCAATCGCATGCGGCCTTGCTGTGGAAGACTTTCTGTAAGAAAAATTCCCGCGTACAACCAATTCTTCTTGCAGTGTGATTTCAGTGTCTGTCTTGGGTGGCTGCACTCTGAGCGACTGGGCGATTTATCCTGTGTAGTACTCTCTTTTGCTGAGCGGCGGCACGCCCTCGCTTGTTTTGCCATTCAAGTGAAGCCTTGCTGAAGAAGGCCGGCTGTCAGAAGAATTCCGGCATTCAACGAATTTACCTAGAAATTCTCAAAAGTGGCGTTTTCCTGCTACTTCCCGGCTGCTTCAGAGGGGCCCAGGTTGTCTGGGTGGTATGGAAGCCGGTCTCCCATGCCACAGTCTGACCTTTGTAACCTGAGTGCCCATTTTTTAATCCCCAGGCACCATGTAAGCAACAGGTGTGTGCAAGCTTCTCCAAAGCGCGGTGGTGATGAGGCCCCAAACCTCAGAGCTGTTGTCCTGCAGAGAAGGCTCTGGGACTGTCTCAGATCATGTGGTTTCCTACTCAGCCATATTCAGAAAGGCAGCCAAACACTGCTGTGAAAATTAGAGCTTCTTGTATATACGTATACTCCCAGATATGAGAATACTGTGAAGAGGCCTTCTGCCCAGCCTCAGGGGAAGAGGCAAAGAAAGCTGCTTTCTGCACAGCATTGGAAGCACGACGGGTGGGCGTTCTGTTCAACAGGTGAAAAGCAGGGAGGACCAGGAGCCTCAGGCGAGTAAGCTCCTCCTATGGCTAGGGCAGCTTAATTCAAACGTCTGCAATGGAAATTTTTCTGGGGTCACTGAGATCTATCTTCACTATCTAACACTTTCAGTTGCTTTCTCCAAATTCATACACCGTGGAATGCCCAAACGTATGTTTGCATGGTGTCCTCTCGGAATCCAGCTTAAGTCTGAAACATACGTGTGCTGAGAGTAGGACTTGCAACAACTTTTAGGGAAGAGGCTGTTGGAGTCCTTCATCTGATCATCCTTTCATCAGAACAAAGCGTTTCTCTGGGCCACAACTCTATCAGCCTGAACTGACCACGTGCATCACACCACTCTCATGATCTACATGGAGAAACCATCCTTTGCTGTGTTTCTAAAGCTAAATGCTTAAGGGCAGCCCTAAGACCTCTGCATTCAAGCACACTGAAGAAGGCCTTTCATGCTTGGATCTTTCGTCCAAAGACTTGGAATCATGCGGGAGGCCCTGGTTTCCTGTAGGTGCAAGAAGAGGATGCAAAAGGCCACGTCATCCCTTTGCTAGCAATGCCATGATGACGCCTTAGCTGTAAAGTGTCCGAAACCGCTGCAGGAGAGCCTTATGCCAGACTTTGAAATAGGAAACATTCCACCGTGCACTGAGGAGACCCTCCCTGAGAGAACACAAGGTTGCTTTCGCCTTGCATGCAATTTGCTCCTATGTGGTATGGAAACCAGTAAACGTTGTAGTGAAAGGCTGTATTCTCTATACGTCCTCTATCTCAAAGACATAAGTGGGCCTGGAACAGGCATTCCCACTAGCCACACGGGAAGTTAGAGTAGATGCTCTGAAATAAACGTAGTGGAGGCAAGTCAGCTTTGGATTCAGCTTATGTGGGTGAAAGGAAGCAGCGCAGAACGCTCCATTCAAGGAATCATTGACATCGTTGCACTGGATGCTGAAACAGCACCCAATGTGTTTTCCGTGTCTGTCCTGTGTGCCTGCACTCTAAGCACCTGAGTGAAGTCTGCTGTGTGGAGCTGTCTTCAGCTGAGCAGCAGATGCTTCGCTTGTGCGGCCAATCGCATGCGGCCTTGCTGTGGAAGACTTTCTGTAAGAAAAATTCCCGCGTACAACCAATTCTTCTTGCAGTGTGATTTCAGTGTCTGTCTTGGGTGGCTGCACTCTGAGCGACTGGGCGATTTATCCTGTGTAGTACTCTCTTTTGCTGAGCGGCGGCACGCCCTCGCTTGTTTTGCCATTCAAGTGAAGCCTTGCTGAAGAAGGCCGGCTGTCAGAAGAATTCCCGCATACAACGAATTTACCTAGAAATTCTCAAAAGTGGCGTTTTCCTGCTACTTCCCGGCTGCTTCAGAGGGGCCCAGGTTGTCTGGGTGGTATGGAAGCCGGTCTCCCATGCCACAGTCTGAGCTTTGTAACCTGAGTGCCCATTTTTTAATCCCCAGGCATCATGTAAGCAACAGGTGTGTGCAAGCTTCTCCAAAGCGCGGTGGTGATGAGGCCCCAAACCTCAGAGCTGTTGTCCTGCAGAGAAGGCTCTGGGACTGTCTCAGATCATGTGGTTTCCTACTCAGCCATATTCAGAAAGGCAGCCAAACACTGCTGTGAAAATTAGAGCTTCTTGTATATACGTATACTCCCAGATATGAGAATACTGTGAAGAGGCCTTCTGCCCAGCCTCAGGGGAAGAGGCAAAGAAAGCTGCTTTCTGCACAGCATTGGAAGCACGACGGGTGGGCGTTCTGTTCAACAGGTGAAAAGCAGGGAGGACCAGGAGCCTCAGGCGAGTAAGCTCCTCCTATGGCTAGGGCAGCTTAATTCAAACGTCTGCAATGGAAATTTTTCTGGGGTCACTGAGATCAATCTTCACTATCTAACACTTTCAGTTGCTTTCTCCAAATTCATACACCGTGGAATGCCCAAACGTATGTTTGCATGGTGTCCTCTCGGAATCCAGCTTAAGTCTGAAACATACGTGTGCTGAGAGTAGGACTTGCAACAACTTTTAGGGAAGAGGCTGTTGGAGTCCTTCATCTGATCATCCTTTCATCAGAACAAAGCGTTTCTCTGGGCCACAACTCTATCAGCCTGAACTGACCACGTGCATCACACCACTCTCATGATCTACATGGAGAAACCATCCTTTGCTGTGTTTCTAAAGCTAAATGCTTAAGGGCAGCCCTAAGACCTCTGCATTCAAGCACACTGAAGAAGGCCTTTCATGCTTGGATCTTTCGTCCAAAGACTTGGGATCGTGCGGGAGGCCCTGGTTTCCTGTAGGTGCAGGAAGAGGATGCAAAAGGCCACGTCATCCCTTTGCTAGCAATGAAATGATGACGCCTTAGCTGTAAAGTGTCCGAAACCGCTGCAGGAGAGCCTTATGCCAGACTTTGAAATAGGAAACATTCCACCGTGCGCTGAGGAGACCCTCCCTGAGAGAACACAAGGTTGCTTTCGCCTTGCATGCAATTTGCTCCTATGTGGTATGGAAACCATTAATCGTTGTAGTGAAAGGCTGTATTCTCTATACGTCCTCTATCTCAAAGACATAAGTGGGCCTGGAACAGGCATTCCCACTAGCCACACGGGAAGTTAGAGTAGATGCTCTGAAATAAACGTAGTGGAGGCAAGTCAGCTTTGGATTCAGCTTATGTGGGTGAAAGGAAGCAGCGCAGAACGCTCCATTCAAGGAATCATTGACATCGTTGCACTGGATGCTGAAACAGCACCCAATGTGTTTTCCGTGTCTGTCCTGTGTGCCTGCACTCTAAGCACCTG
Organism: Manis pentadactyla; assembly: GCF_030020395.1. NCBI lineage: Eukaryota > Metazoa > Chordata > Mammalia > Pholidota > Manidae > Manis > Manis pentadactyla. The sequence continues at coordinate 1,847,536 of NC_080035.1, forward strand.
AGTGAAGTCTGCTGTGTGGAGCTGTCTTCAGCTGAGCAGCAGATGCTTCGCTTGTGCGGCCAATCGCATGCGGCCTTGCTGTGGAAGACTTTCTGTAAGAAAAATTCCCGCTTACAAGCAATTCTTCTTGCAGTGTGATTTCAGTGTCTGTCTTGGGTGGCTGCACTCTGAGCGACTGGGCGATTTATCCTGTGTAGTACTCTCTTTTGCTGAGCGGCGGCACGCCCTCGCTTGTTTTGCCATTCAAGTGAAGCCTTGCTGAAGAAGGCCGGCTGTCAGAAGAATTCCGGCATTCAACGAATTTACCTAGAAATTCTCAAAAGTGGCGTTTTCCTGCTACTTCCCGGCTGCTTCAGAGGGGCCCAGGTTGTCTGGGTGGTATGGAAGCCGGTCTCCCATGCCACAGTCTGACCTTTGTAACCTGAGTGCCCATTTTTTAATCCCCAGGCACCATGTAAGCAACAGGTGTGTGCAAGCTTCTCCAAAGCGCGGTGGTGATGAGGCCCCAAACCTCAGAGCTGTTGTCCTGCAGAGAAGGCTCTGGGACTGTCTCAGATCATGTGGTTTCCTACTCAGCCATATTCAGAAAGGCAGCCAAACACTGCTGTGAAAATTAGAGCTTCTTGTATATACGTATACTCCCAGATATGAGAATACTGTGAAGAGGCCTTCTGCCCAGCCTCAGGGGAAGAGGCAAAGAAAGCTGCTTTCTGCACAGCATTGGAAGCACGACGGGTGGGCGTTCTGTTCAACAGGTGAAAAGCAGGGAGGACCAGGAGCCTCAGGCGAGTAAGCTCCTCCTATGGCTAGGGCAGCTTAATTCAAACGTCTGCAATGGAAATTTTTCTGGGGTCACTGAGATCTATCTTCACTATCTAACACTTTCAGTTGCTTTCTCCAAATTCATACACCGTGGAATGCCCAAACGTATGTTTGCATGGTGTCCTCTCGGAATCCAGCTTAAGTCTGAAACATACGTGTGCTGAGAGTAGGACTTGCAACAACTTTTAGGGAAGAGGCTGTTGGAGTCCTTCATCTGATCATCCTTTCATCAGAACAAAGCGTTTCTCTGGGCCACAACTCTATCAGCCTGAACTGACCACGTGCATCACACCACTCTCATGATCTACATGGAGAAACCATCCTTTGCTGTGTTTCTAAAGCTAAATGCTTAAGGGCAGCCCTAAGACCTCTGCATTCAAGCACACTGAAGAAGGCCTTTCATGCTTGGATCTTTCGTCCAAAGACTTGGAATCATGCGGGAGGCCCTGGTTTCCTGTAGGTGCAAGAAGAGGATGCAAAAGGCCACGTCATCCCTTTGCTAGCAATGCCATGATGACGCCTTAGCTGTAAAGTGTCCGAAACCGCTGCAGGAGAGCCTTATGCCAGACTTTGAAATAGGAAACATTCCACCGTGCACTGAGGAGACCCTCCCTGAGAGAACACAAGGTTGCTTTCGCCTTGCATGCAATTTGCTCCTATGTGGTATGGAAACCAGTAAACGTTGTAGTGAAAGGCTGTATTCTCTATACGTCCTCTATCTCAAAGACATAAGTGGGCCTGGAACAGGCATTCCCACTAGCCACACGGGAAGTTAGAGTAGATGCTCTGAAATAAACGTAGTGGAGGCAAGTCAGCTTTGGATTCAGCTTATGTGGGTGAAAGGAAGCAGCGCAGAACGCTCCATTCAAGGAATCATTGACATCGTTGCACTGGATGCTGAAACAGCACCCAATGTGTTTTCCGTGTCTGTCCTGTGTGCCTGCACTCTAAGCACCTGAGTGAAGTCTGCTGTGTGGAGCTGTCTTCAGCTGAGCAGCAGATGCTTCGCTTGTGCGGCCAATCGCATGCGGCCTTGCTGTGGAAGACTTTCTGTAAGAAAAATTCCCGCGTACAACCAATTCTTCTTGCAGTGTGATTTCAGTGTCTGTCTTGGGTGGCTGCACTCTGAGCGACTGGGCGATTTATCCTGTGTAGTACTCTCTTTTGCTGAGCGGCGGCACGCCCTCGCTTGTTTTGCCATTCAAGTGAAGCCTTGCTGAAGAAGGCCGGCTGTCAGAAGAATTCCCGCATACAACGAATTTACCTAGAAATTCTCAAAAGTGGCGTTTTCCTGCTACTTCCCGGCTGCTTCAGAGGGGCCCAGGTTGTCTGGGTGGTATGGAAGCCGGTCTCCCATGCCACAGTCTGAGCTTTGTAACCTGAGTGCCCATTTTTTAATCCCCAGGCATCATGTAAGCAACAGGTGTGTGCAAGCTTCTCCAAAGCGCGGTGGTGATGAGGCCCCAAACCTCAGAGCTGTTGTCCTGCAGAGAAGGCTCTGGGACTGTCTCAGATCATGTGGTTTCCTACTCAGCCATATTCAGAAAGGCAGCCAAACACTGCTGTGAAAATTAGAGCTTCTTGTATATACGTATACTCCCAGATATGAGAATACTGTGAAGAGGCCTTCTGCCCAGCCTCAGGGGAAGAGGCAAAGAAAGCTGCTTTCTGCACAGCATTGGAAGCACGACGGGTGGGCGTTCTGTTCAACAGGTGAAAAGCAGGGAGGACCAGGAGCCTCAGGCGAGTAAGCTCCTCCTATGGCTAGGGCAGCTTAATTCAAACGTCTGCAATGGAAATTTTTCTGGGGTCACTGAGATCAATCTTCACTATCTAACACTTTCAGTTGCTTTCTCCAAATTCATACACCGTGGAATGCCCAAACGTATGTTTGCATGGTGTCCTCTCGGAATCCAGCTTAAGTCTGAAACATACGTGTGCTGAGAGTAGGACTTGCAACAACTTTTAGGGAAGAGGCTGTTGGAGTCCTTCATCTGATCATCCTTTCATCAGAACAAAGCGTTTCTCTGGGCCACAACTCTATCAGCCTGAACTGACCACGTGCATCACACCACTCTCATGATCTACATGGAGAAACCATCCTTTGCTGTGTTTCTAAAGCTAAATGCTTAAGGGCAGCCCTAAGACCTCTGCATTCAAGCATACTGAAGAAGGCCTTTCATGCTTGGATCTTTCGTCCAAAGACTTGGGATCGTGCGGGAGGCCCTGGTTTCCTGTAGGTGCAGGAAGAGGATGCAAAAGGCCACGTCATCCCTTTGCTAGCAATGAAATGATGACGCCTTAGCTGTAAAGTGTCCGAAACCGCTGCAGGAGAGCCTTATGCCAGACTTTGAAATAGGAAACATTCCACCGTGCGCTGAGGAGACCCTCCCTGAGAGAACACAAGGTTGCTTTCGCCTTGCATGCAATTTGCTCCTATGTGGTATGGAAACCATTAATCGTTGTAGTGAAAGGCTGTATTCTCTATACGTCCTCTATCTCAAAGACATAAGTGGGCCTGGAACAGGCATTCCCACTAGCCACACGGGAAGTTAGAGTAGATGCTCTGAAATAAACGTAGTGGAGGCAAGTCAGCTTTGGATTCAGCTTATGTGGGTGAAAGGAAGCAGCGCAGAACGCTCCATTCAAGGAATCATTGACATCGTTGCACTGGATGCTGAAACAGCACCCAATGTGTTTTCCGTGTCTGTCCTGTGTGCCTGCACTCTAAGCACCTGAGTGAAGTCTGCTGTGTGGAGCTGTCTTCAGCTGAGCAGCAGATGCTTCGCTTGTGCGGCCAATCGCATGCGGCCTTGCTGTGGAAGACTTTCTGTAAGAAAAATTCCCGCGTACAACCAATTCTTCTTGCAGTGTGATTTCAGTGTCTGTCTTGGGTGGCTGCACTCTGAGCGACTGGGCGATTTATCCTGTGTAGTACTCTCTTTTGCTGAGCGGCGGCACGCCCTCGCTTGTTTTGCCATTCAAGTGAAGCCTTGCTGAAGAAGGCCGGCTGTCAGAAGAATTCCCGCATACAACGAATTTACCTAGAAATTCTCAAAAGTGGCGTTTTCCTGCTACTTCCCGGCTGCTTCAGAGGGGCCCAGGTTGTCTGGGTGGTATGGAAGCCGGTCTCCCATGCCACAGTCTGAGCTTTGTAACCTGAGTGCCCATTTTTTAATCCCCAGGCACCATGTAAGCAACAGGTGTGTGCAAGCTTCTCCAAAGCGCGGTGGTGATGAGGCCCCAAACCTCAGAGCTGTTGTCCTGCAGAGAAGGCTCTGGGACTGTCTCAGATCATGTGGTTTCCTACTCAGCCATATTCAGAAAGGCAGCCAAACACTGCTGTGAAAATTAGAGCTTCTTGTATATACGTATACTCCCAGATATGAGAATACTGTGAAGAGGCCTTCTGCCCAGCCTCAGGGGAAGAGGCAAAGAAAGCTGCTTTCTGCACAGCATTGGAAGCACGACGGGTGGGCGTTCTGTTCAACAGGTGAAAAGCAGGGAGGACCAGGAGCCTCAGGCGAGTAAGCTCCTCCTATGGCTAGGGCAGCTTAATTCAAACGTCTGCAATGGAAATTTTTCTGGGGTCACTGAGATCAATCTTCACTATCTAACACTTTCAGTTGCTTTCTCCAAATTCATACACCGTGGAATGCCCAAACGTATGTTTGCATGGTGTCCTCTCGGAATCCAGCTTAAGTCTGAAACATACGTGTGCTGAGAGTAGGACTTGCAACAACTTTTAGGGAAGAGGCTGTTGGAGTCCTTCATCTGATCATCCTTTCATCAGAACAAAGCGTTTCTCTGGGCCACAACTCTATCAGCCTGAACTGACCACGTGCATCACACCACTCTCATGATCTACATGGAGAAACCATCCTTTGCTGTGTTTCTAAAGCTAAATGCTTAAGGGCAGCCCTAAGACCTCTGCATTCAAGCACACTGAAGAAGGCCTTTCATGCTTGGATCTTTCGTCCAAAGACTTGGAATCGTGCGGGAGGCCCTGGTTTCCTGTAGGTGCAAGAAGAGGATGCAAAAGGCCACGTCATCCCTTTGCTAGCAATGCCATGATGACGCCTTAGCTGTAAAGTGTCCGAAACCGCTGCAGGAGAGCCTTATGCCAGACTTTGAAATAGGAAACATTCCACCGTGCACTGAGGAGACCCTCCCTGAGAGAACACAAGGTTGCTTTCGCCTTGCATGCAATTTGCTCCTATGTGGTATGGAAACCAGTAAACGTTGTAGTGAAAGGCTGTATTCTCTATACGTCCTCTATCTCAAAGACATAAGTGGGCCTGGAACAGGCATTCCCACTAGCCACACGGGAAGTTAGAGTAGATGCTCTGAAATAAACGTAGTGGAGGCAAGTCAGCTTTGGATTCAGCTTATGTGGGTGAAAGGAAGCAGCGCAGAACGCTCCATTCAAGGAATCATTGACATCGTTGCACTGGATGCTGAAACAGCACCCAATGTGTTTTCCGTGTCTGTCCTGTGTGCCTGCACTCTAAGCACCTGAGTGAAGTCTGCTGTGTGGAGCTGTCTTCAGCTGAGCAGCAGATGCTTCGCTTGTGCGGCCAATCGCATGCGGCCTTGCTGTGGAAGACTTTCTGTAAGAAAAATTCCCGCGTACAACCAATTCTTCTTGCAGTGTGATTTCAGTGTCTGTCTTGGGTGGCTGCACTCTGAGCGACTGGGCGATTTATCCTGTGTAGTACTCTCTTTTGCTGAGCGGCGGCACGCCCTCGCTTGTTTTGCCATTCAAGTGAAGCCTTGCTGAAGAAGGCCGGCTGTCAGAAGAATTCCCGCATACAACGAATTTACCTAGAAATTCTCAAAAGTGGCGTTTTCCTGCTACTTCCCGGCTGCTTCAGAGGGGCCCAGGTTGTCTGGGTGGTATGGAAGCCGGTCTCCCATGCCACAGTCTGAGCTTTGTAACCTGAGTGCCCATTTTTTAATCCCCAGGCACCATGTAAGCAACAGGTGTGTGCAAGCTTCTCCAAAGCGCGGTGGTGATGAGGCCCCAAACCTCAGAGCTGTTGTCCTGCAGAGAAGGCTCTGGGACTGTCTCAGATCATGTGGTTTCCTACTCAGCCATATTCAGAAAGGCAGCCAAACACTGCTGTGAAAATTAGAGCTTCTTGTATATACGTATACTCCCAGATATGAGAATACTGTGAAGAGGCCTTCTGCCCAGCCTCAGGGGAAGAGGCAAAGAAAGCTGCTTTCTGCACAGCATTGGAAGCACGACGGGTGGGCGTTCTGTTCAACAGGTGAAAAGCAGGGAGGACCAGGAGCCTCAGGCGAGTAAGCTCCTCCTATGGCTAGGGCAGCTTAATTCAAACGTCTGCAATGGAAATTTTTCTGGGGTCACTGAGATCAATCTTCACTATCTAACACTTTCAGTTGCTTTCTCCAAATTCATACACCGTGGAATGCCCAAACGTATGTTTGCATGGTGTCCTCTCGGAATCCAGCTTAAGTCTGAAACATACGTGTGCTGAGAGTAGGACTTGCAACAACTTTTAGGGAAGAGGCTGTTGGAGTCCTTCATCTGATCATCCTTTCATCAGAACAAAGCGTTTCTCTGGGCCACAACTCTATCAGCCTGAACTGACCACGTGCATCACACCACTCTCATGATCTACATGGAGAAACCATCCTTTGCTGTGTTTCTAAAGCTAAATGCTTAAGGGCAGCCCTAAGACCTCTGCATTCAAGCACACTGAAGAAGGCCTTTCATGCTTGGATCTTTCGTCCAAAGACTTGGGATCGTGCGGGAGGCCCTGGTTTCCTGTAGGTGCAAGAAGAGGATGCAAAAGGCCACGTCATCCCTTTGCTAGCAATGCCATGATGACGCCTTAGCTGTAAAGTGTCCGAAACCGCTGCAGGAGAGCCTTATGCCAGACTTTGAAATAGGAAACATTCCACCGTGCACTGAGGAGACCCTCCCTGAGAGAACACAAGGTTGCTTTCGCCTTGCATGCAATTTGCTCCTATGTGGTATGGAAACCAGTAAACGTTGTAGTGAAAGGCTGTATTCTCTATACGTCCTCTATCTCAAAGACATAAGTGGGCCTGGAACAGGCATTCCCACTAGCCACACGGGAAGTTAGAGTAGATGCTCTGAAATAAACGTAGTGGAGGCAAGTCAGCTTTGGATTCAGCTTATGTGGGTGAAAGGAAGCAGCGCAGAACGCTCCATTCAAGGAATCATTGACATCGTTGCACTGGATGCTGAAACAGCACCCAATGTGTTTTCCGTGTCTGTCCTGTGTGCCTGCACTCTAAGCACCTGAGTGAAGTCTGCTGTGTGGAGCTGTCTTCAGCTGAGCAGCAGATGCTTCGCTTGTGCGGCCAATCGCATGCGGCCTTGCTGTGGAAGACTTTCTGTAAGAAAAATTCCCGCGTACAACCAATTCTTCTTGCAGTGTGATTTCAGTGTCTGTCTTGGGTGGCTGCACTCTGAGCGACTGGGCGATTTATCCTGTGTAGTACTCTCTTTTGCTGAGCGGCGGCACGCCCTCGCTTGTTTTGCCATTCAAGTGAAGCCTTGCTGAAGAAGGCCGGCTGTCAGAAGAATTCCCGCATACAACGAATTTACCTAGAAATTCTCAAAAGTGGCGTTTTCCTGCTACTTCCCGGCTGCTTCAGAGGGGCCCAGGTTGTCTGGGTGGTATGGAAGCCGGTCTCCCATGCCACAGTCTGAGCTTTGTAACCTGAGTGCCCATTTTTTAATCCCCAGGCACCATGTAAGCAACAGGTGTGTGCAAGCTTCTCCAAAGCGCGGTGGTGATGAGGCCCCAAACCTCAGAGCTGTTGTCCTGCAGAGAAGGCTCTGGGACTGTCTCAGATCATGTGGTTTCCTACTCAGCCATATTCAGAAAGGCAGCCAAACACTGCTGTGAAAATTAGAGCTTCTTGTATATACGTATACTCCCAGATATGAGAATACTGTGAAGAGGCCTTCTGCCCAGCCTCAGGGGAAGAGGCAAAGAAAGCTGCTTTCTGCACAGCATTGGAAGCACGACGGGTGGGCGTTCTGTTCAACAGGTGAAAAGCAGGGAGGACCAGGAGCCTCAGGCGAGTAAGCTCCTCCTATGGCTAGGGCAGCTTAATTCAAACGTCTGCAATGGAAATTTTTCTGGGGTCACTGAGATCAATCTTCACTATCTAACACTTTCAGTTGCTTTCTCCAAATTCATACACCGTGGAATGCCCAAACGTATGTTTGCATGGTGTCCTCTCGGAATCCAGCTTAAGTCTGAAACATACGTGTGCTGAGAGTAGGACTTGCAACAACTTTTAGGGAAGAGGCTGTTGGAGTCCTTCATCTGATCATCCTTTCATCAGAACAAAGCGTTTCTCTGGGCCACAACTCTATCAGCCTGAACTGACCACGTGCATCACACCACTCTCATGATCTACATGGAGAAACCATCCTTTGCTGTGTTTCTAAAGCTAAATGCTTAAGGGCAGCCCTAAGACCTCTGCATTCAAGCACACTGAAGAAGGCCTTTCATGCTTGGATCTTTCGTCCAAAGACTTGGGATCGTGCGGGAGGCCCTGGTTTCCTGTAGGTGCAAGAAGAGGATGCAAAAGGCCACGTCATCCCTTTGCTAGCAATGCCATGATGACGCCTTAGCTGTAAAGTGTCCGAAACCGCTGCAGGAGAGCCTTATGCCAGACTTTGAAATAGGAAACATTCCACCGTGCACTGAGGAGACCCTCCCTGAGAGAACACAAGGTTGCTTTCGCCTTGCATGCAATTTGCTCCTATGTGGTATGGAAACCAGTAAACGTTGTAGTGAAAGGCTGTATTCTCTATACGTCCTCTATCTCAAAGACATAAGTGGGCCTGGAACAGGCATTCCCACTAGCCACACGGGAAGTTAGAGTAGATGCTCTGAAATAAACGTAGTGGAGGCAAGTCAGCTTTGGATTCAGCTTATGTGGGTGAAAGGAAGCAGCGCAGAACGCTCCATTCAAGGAATCATTGACATCGTTGCACTGGATGCTGAAACAGCACCCAATGTGTTTTCCGTGTCTGTCCTGTGTGCCTGCACTCTAAGCACCTGAGTGAAGTCTGCTGTGTGGAGCTGTCTTCAGCTGAGCAGCAGATGCTTCGCTTGTGCGGCCAATCGCATGCGGCCTTGCTGTGGAAGACTTTCTGTAAGAAAAATTCCCGCGTACAACCAATTCTTCTTGCAGTGTGATTTCAGTGTCTGTCTTGGGTGGCTGCACTCTGAGCGACTGGGCGATTTATCCTGTGTAGTACTCTCTTTTGCTGAGCGGCGGCACGCCCTCGCTTGTTTTGCCATTCAAGTGAAGCCTTGCTGAAGAAGGCCGGCTGTCAGAAGAATTCCCGCATACAACGAATTTACCTAGAAATTCTCAAAAGTGGCGTTTTCCTGCTACTTCCCGGCTGCTTCAGAGGGGCCCAGGTTGTCTGGGTGGTATGGAAGCCGGTCTCCCATGCCACAGTCTGAGCTTTGTAACCTGAGTGCCCATTTTTTAATCCCCAGGCACCATGTAAGCAACAGGTGTGTGCAAGCTTCTCCAAAGCGCGGTGGTGATGAGGCCCCAAACCTCAGAGCTGTTGTCCTGCAGAGAAGGCTCTGGGACTGTCTCAGATCATGTGGTTTCCTACTCAGCCATATTCAGAAAGGCAGCCAAACACTGCTGTGAAAATTAGAGCTTCTTGTATATACGTATACTCCCAGATATGAGAATACTGTGAAGAGGCCTTCTGCCCAGCCTCAGGGGAAGAGGCAAAGAAAGCTGCTTTCTGCACAGCATTGGAAGCACGACGGGTGGGCGTTCTGTTCAACAGGTGAAAAGCAGGGAGGACCAGGAGCCTCAGGCGAGTAAGCTCCTCCTATGGCTAGGGCAGCTTAATTCAAACGTCTGCAATGGAAATTTTTCTGGGGTCACTGAGATCAATCTTCACTATCTAACACTTTCAGTTGCTTTCTCCAAATTCATACACCGTGGAATGCCCAAACGTATGTTTGCATGGTGTCCTCTCGGAATCCAGCTTAAGTCTGAAACATACGTGTGCTGAGAGTAGGACTTGCAACAACTTTTAGGGAAGAGGCTGTTGGAGTCCTTCATCTGAACATCCTTTCATCAGAACAAAGCGTTTCTCTGGGCCACAACTCTATCAGCCTGAACTGACCACGTGCATCACACCACTCTCATGATCTACATGGAGAAACCATCCTTTGCTGTGTTTCTAAAGCTAAATGCTTAAGGGCAGCCCTAAGACCTCTGCATTCAAGCACACTGAAGAAGGCCTTTCATGCTTGGATCTTTCGTCCAAAGACTTGGGATCGTGCGGGAGGCCCTGGTTTCCTGTAGGTGCAAGAAGAGGATGCAAAAGGCCACGTCATCCCTTTGCTAGCAATGCCATGATGACGCCTTAGCTGTAAAGTGTCCGAAACCGCTGCAGGAGAGCCTTATGCCAGACTTTGAAATAGGAAACATTCCACCGTGCACTGAGGAGACCCTCCCTGAGAGAACACAAGGTTGCTTTCGCCTTGCATGCAATTTGCTCCTATGTGGTATGGAAACCAGTAAACGTTGTAGTGAAAGGCTGTATTCTCTATACGTCCTCTATCTCAAAGACATAAGTGGGCCTGGAACAGGCATTCCCACTAGCCACACGGGAAGTTAGAGTAGATGCTCTGAAATAAACGTAGTGGAGGCAAGTCAGCTTTGGATTCAGCTTATGTGGGTGAAAGGAAGCAGCGCAGAACGCTCCATTCAAGGAATCATTGACATCGTTGCACTGGATGCTGAAACAGCACCCAATGTGTTTTCCGTGTCTGTCCTGTGTGCCTGCACTCTAAGCACCTGAGTGAAGTCTGCTGTGTGGAGCTGTCTTCAGCTGAGCAGCAGATGCTTCGCTTGTGCGGCCAATCGCATGCGGCCTTGCTGTGGAAGACTTTCTGTAAGAAAAATTCCCGCGTACAACCAATTCTTCTTGCAGTGTGATTTCAGTGTCTGTCTTGGGTGGCTGCACTCTGAGCGACTGGGCGATTTATCCTGTGTAGTACTCTCTTTTGCTGAGCGGCGGCACGCCCTCGCTTGTTTTGCCATTCAAGTGAAGCCTTGCTGAAGAAGGCCGGCTGTCAGAAGAATTCCCGCATACAACGAATTTACCTAGAAATTCTCAAAAGTGGCGTTTTCCTGCTACTTCCCGGCTGCTTCAGAGGGGCCCAGGTTGTCTGGGTGGTATGGAAGCCGGTCTCCCATGCCACAGTCTGAGCTTTGTAACCTGAGTGCCCATTTTTTAATCCCCAGGCACCATGTAAGCAACAGGTGTGTGCAAGCTTCTCCAAAGCGCGGTGGTGATGAGGCCCCAAACCTCAGAGCTGTTGTCCTGCAGAGAAGGCTCTGGGACTGTCTCAGATCATGTGGTTTCCTACTCAGCCATATTCAGAAAGGCAGCCAAACACTGCTGTGAAAATTAGAGCTTCTTGTATATACGTATACTCCCAGATATGAGAATACTGTGAAGAGGCCTTCTGCCCAGCCTCAGGGGAAGAGGCAAAGAAAGCTGCTTTCTGCACAGCATTGGAAGCACGACGGGTGGGCGTTCTGTTCAACAGGTGAAAAGCAGGGAGGACCAGGAGCCTCAGGCGAGTAAGCTCCTCCTATGGCTAGGGCAGCTTAATTCAAACGTCTGCAATGGAAATTTTTCTGGGGTCACTGAGATCAATCTTCACTATCTAACACTTTCAGTTGCTTTCTCCAAATTCATACACCGTGGAATGCCCAAACGTATGTTTGCATGGTGTCCTCTCGGAATCCAGCTTAAGTCTGAAACATACGTGTGCTGAGAGTAGGACTTGCAACAACTTTTAGGGAAGAGGCTGTTGGAGTCCTTCATCTGATCATCCTTTCATCAGAACAAAGCGTTTCTCTGGGCCACAACTCTATCAGCCTGAACTGACCACGTGCATCACACCACTCTCATGATCTACATGGAGAAACCATCCTTTGCTGTGTTTCTAAAGCTAAATGCTTAAGGGCAGCCCTAAGACCTCTGCATTCAAGCACACTGAAGAAGGCCTTTCATGCTTGGATCTTTCGTCCAAAGACTTGGGATCGTGCGGGAGGCCCTGGTTTCCTGTAGGTGCAAGAAGAGGATGCAAAAGGCCACGTCATCCCTTTGCTAGCAATGCCATGATGACGCCTTAGCTGTAAAGTGTCCGAAACCGCTGCAGGAGAGCCTTATGCCAGACTTTGAAATAGGAAACATTCCACCGTGCACTGAGGAGACCCTCCCTGAGAGAACACAAGGTTGCTTTCGCCTTGCATGCAATTTGCTCCTATGTGGTATGGAAACCAGTAAACGTTGTAGTGAAAGGCTGTATTCTCTATACGTCCTCTATCTCAAAGACATAAGTGGGCCTGGAACAGGCATTCCCACTAGCCACACGGGAAGTTAGAGTAGATGCTCTGAAATAAACGTAGTGGAGGCAAGTCAGCTTTGGATTCAGCTTATGTGGGTGAAAGGAAGCAGCGCAGAACGCTCCATTCAAGGAATCATTGACATCGTTGCACTGGATGCTGAAACAGCACCCAATGTGTTTTCCGTGTCTGTCCTGTGTGCCTGCACTCTAAGCACCTGAGTGAAGTCTGCTGTGTGGAGCTGTCTTCAGCTGAGCAGCAGATGCTTCGCTTGTGCGGCCAATCGCATGCGGCCTTGCTGTGGAAGACTTTCTGTAAGAAAAATTCCCGCGTACAACCAATTCTTCTTGCAGTGTGATTTCAGTGTCTGTCTTGGGTGGCTGCACTCTGAGCGACTGGGCGATTTATCCTGTGTAGTACTCTCTTTTGCTGAGCGGCGGCACGCCCTCGCTTGTTTTGCCATTCAAGTGAAGCCTTGCTGAAGAAGGCCGGCTGTCAGAAGAATTCCCGCATACAACGAATTTACCTAGAAATTCTCAAAAGTGGCGTTTTCCTGCTACTTCCCGGCTGCTTCAGAGGGGCCCAGGTTGTCTGGGTGGTATGGAAGCCGGTCTCCCATGCCACAGTCTGAGCTTTGTAACCTGAGTGCCCATTTTTTAATCCCCAGGCACCATGTAAGCAACAGGTGTGTGCAAGCTTCTCCAAAGCGCGGTGGTGATGAGGCCCCAAACCTCAGAGCTGTTGTCCTGCAGAGAAGGCTCTGGGACTGTCTCAGATCATGTGGTTTCCTACTCAGCCATATTCAGAAAGGCAGCCAAACACTGCTGTGAAAATTAGAGCTTCTTGTATATACGTATACTCCCAGATATGAGAATACTGTGAAGAGGCCTTCTGCCCAGCCTCAGGGGAAGAGGCAAAGAAAGCTGCTTTCTGCACAGCATTGGAAGCACGACGGGTGGGCGTTCTGTTCAACAGGTGAAAAGCAGGGAGGACCAGGAGCCTCAGGCGAGTAAGCTCCTCCTATGGCTAGGGCAGCTTAATTCAAACGTCTGCAATGGAAATTTTTCTGGGGTCACTGAGATCAATCTTCACTATCTAACACTTTCAGTTGCTTTCTCCAAATTCATACACCGTGGAATGCCCAAACGTATGTTTGCATGGTGTCCTCTCGGAATCCAGCTTAAGTCTGAAACATACGTGTGCTGAGAGTAGGACTTGCAACAACTTTTAGGGAAGAGGCTGTTGGAGTCCTTCATCTGATCATCCTTTCATCAGAACAAAGCGTTTCTCTGGGCCACAACTCTATCAGCCTGAACTGACCACGTGCATCACACCACTCTCATGATCTACATGGAGAAACCATCCTTTGCTGTGTTTCTAAAGCTAAATGCTTAAGGGCAGCCCTAAGACCTCTGCATTCAAGCACACTGAAGAAGGCCTTTCATGCTTGGATCTTTCGTCCAAAGACTTGGAATCGTGCGGGAGGCCCTGGTTTCCTGTAGGTGCAAGAAGAGGATGCAAAAGGCCACGTCATCCCTTTGCTAGCAATGCCATGATGACGCCTTAGCTGTAAAGTGTCCGAAACCGCTGCAGGAGAGCCTTATGCCAGACTTTGAAATAGGAAACATTCCACCGTGCACTGAGGAGACCCTCCCTGAGAGAACACAAGGTTGCTTTCGCCTTGCATGCAATTTGCTCCTATGTGGTATGGAAACCAGTAAACGTTGTAGTGAAAGGCTGTATTCTCTATACGTCCTCTATCTCAAAGACATAAGTGGGCCTGGAACAGGCATTCCCACTAGCCACACGGGAAGTTAGAGTAGATGCTCTGAAATAAACGTAGTGGAGGCAAGTCAGCTTTGGATTCAGCTTATGTGGGTGAAAGGAAGCAGCGCAGAACGCTCCATTCAAGGAATCATTGACATCGTTGCACTGGATGCTGAAACAGCACCCAATGTGTTTTCCGTGTCTGTCCTGTGTGCCTGCACTCTAAGCACCTGAGTGAAGTCTGCTGTGTGGAGCTGTCTTCAGCTGAGCAGCAGATGCTTCGCTTGTGCGGCCAATCGCATGCGGCCTTGCTGTGGAAGACTTTCTGTAAGAAAAATTCCCGCGTACAACCAATTCTTCTTGCAGTGTGATTTCAGTGTCTGTCTTGGGTGGCTGCACTCTGAGCGACTGGGCGATTTATCCTGTGTAGTACTCTCTTTTGCTGAGCGGCGGCACGCCCTCGCTTGTTTTGCCATTCAAGTGAAGCCTTGCTGAAGAAGGCCGGCTGTCAGAAGAATTCCCGCATACAACGAATTTACCTAGAAATTCTCAAAAGTGGCGTTTTCCTGCTACTTCCCGGCTGCTTCAGAGGGGCCCAGGTTGTCTGGGTGGTATGGAAGCCGGTCTCCCATGCCACAGTCTGAGCTTTGTAACCTGAGTGCCCATTTTTTAATCCCCAGGCACCATGTAAGCAACAGGTGTGTGCAAGCTTCTCCAAAGCGCGGTGGTGATGAGGCCCCAAACCTCAGAGCTGTTGTCCTGCAGAGAAGGCTCTGGGACTGTCTCAGATCATGTGGTTTCCTACTCAGCCATATTCAGAAAGGCAGCCAAACACTGCTGTGAAAATTAGAGCTTCTTGTATATACGTATACTCCCAGATATGAGAATACTGTGAAGAGGCCTTCTGCCCAGCCTCAGGGGAAGAGGCAAAGAAAGCTGCTTTCTGCACAGCATTGGAAGCACGACGGGTGGGCGTTCTGTTCAACAGGTGAAAAGCAGGGAGGACCAGGAGCCTCAGGCGAGTAAGCTCCTCCTATGGCTAGGGCAGCTTAATTCAAACGTCTGCAATGGAAATTTTTCTGGGGTCACTGAGATCAATCTTCACTATCTAACACTTTCAGTTGCTTTCTCCAAATTCATACACCGTGGAATGCCCAAACGTATGTTTGCATGGTGTCCTCTCGGAATCCAGCTTAAGTCTGAAACATACGTGTGCTGAGAGTAGGACTTGCAACAACTTTTAGGGAAGAGGCTGTTGGAGTCCTTCATCTGAACATCCTTTCATCAGAACAAAGCGTTTCTCTGGGCCACAACTCTATCAGCCTGAACTGACCACGTGCATCACACCACTCTCATGATCTACATGGAGAAACCATCCTTTGCTGTGTTTCTAAAGCTAAATGCTTAAGGGCAGCCCTAAGACCTCTGCATTCAAGCACACTGAAGAAGGCCTTTCATGCTTGGATCTTTCGTCCAAAGACTTGGGATCGTGCGGGAGGCCCTGGTTTCCTGTAGGTGCAAGAAGAGGATGCAAAAGGCCACGTCATCCCTTTGCTAGCAATGCCATGATGACGCCTTAGCTGTAAAGTGTCCGAAACCGCTGCAGGAGAGCCTTATGCCAGACTTTGAAATAGGAAACATTCCACCGTGCACTGAGGAGACCCTCCCTGAGAGAACACAAGGTTGCTTTCGCCTTGCATGCAATTTGCTCCTATGTGGTATGGAAACCAGTAAACGTTGTAGTGAAAGGCTGTATTCTCTATACGTCCTCTATCTCAAAGACATAAGTGGGCCTGGAACAGGCATTCCCACTAGCCACACGGGAAGTTAGAGTAGATGCTCTGAAATAAACGTAGTGGAGGCAAGTCAGCTTTGGATTCAGCTTATGTGGGTGAAAGGAAGCAGCGCAGAACGCTCCATTCAAGGAATCATTGACATCGTTGCACTGGATGCTGAAACAGCACCCAATGTGTTTTCCGTGTCTGTCCTGTGTGCCTGCACTCTAAGCACCTGAGTGAAGTCTGCTGTGTGGAGCTGTCTTCAGCTGAGCAGCAGATGCTTCGCTTGTGCGGCCAATCGCATGCGGCCTTGCTGTGGAAGACTTTCTGTAAGAAAAATTCCCGCGTACAACCAATTCTTCTTGCAGTGTGATTTCAGTGTCTGTCTTGGGTGGCTGCACTCTGAGCGACTGGGCGATTTATCCTGTGTAGTACTCTCTTTTGCTGAGCGGCGGCACGCCCTCGCTTGTTTTGCCATTCAAGTGAAGCCTTGCTGAAGAAGGCCGGCTGTCAGAAGAATTCCCGCATACAACGAATTTACCTAGAAATTCTCAAAAGTGGCGTTTTCCTGCTACTTCCCGGCTGCTTCAGAGGGGCCCAGGTTGTCTGGGTGGTATGGAAGCCGGTCTCCCATGCCACAGTCTGAGCTTTGTAACCTGAGTGCCCATTTTTTAATCCCCAGGCACCATGTAAGCAACAGGTGTGTGCAAGCTTCTCCAAAGCGCGGTGGTGATGAGGCCCCAAACCTCAGAGCTGTTGTCCTGCAGAGAAGGCTCTGGGACTGTCTCAGATCATGTGGTTTCCTACTCAGCCATATTCAGAAAGGCAGCCAAACACTGCTGTGAAAATTAGAGCTTCTTGTATATACGTATACTCCCAGATATGAGAATACTGTGAAGAGGCCTTCTGCCCAGCCTCAGGGGAAGAGGCAAAGAAAGCTGCTTTCTGCACAGCATTGGAAGCACGACGGGTGGGCGTTCTGTTCAACAGGTGAAAAGCAGGGAGGACCAGGAGCCTCAGGCGAGTAAGCTCCTCCTATGGCTAGGGCAGCTTAATTCAAACGTCTGCAATGGAAATTTTTCTGGGGTCACTGAGATCAATCTTCACTATCTAACACTTTCAGTTGCTTTCTCCAAATTCATACACCGTGGAATGCCCAAACGTATGTTTGCATGGTGTCCTCTCGGAATCCAGCTTAAGTCTGAAACATACGTGTGCTGAGAGTAGGACTTGCAACAACTTTTAGGGAAGAGGCTGTTGGAGTCCTTCATCTGATCATCCTTTCATCAGAACAAAGCGTTTCTCTGGGCCACAACTCTATCAGCCTGAACTGACCACGTGCATCACACCACTCTCATGATCTACATGGAGAAACCATCCTTTGCTGTGTTTCTAAAGCTAAATGCTTAAGGGCAGCCCTAAGACCTCTGCATTCAAGCACACTGAAGAAGGCCTTTCATGCTTGGATCTTTCGTCCAAAGACTTGGAATCGTGCGGGAGGCCCTGGTTTCCTGTAGGTGCAAGAAGAGGATGCAAAAGGCCACGTCATCCCTTTGCTAGCAATGCCATGATGACGCCTTAGCTGTAAAGTGTCCGAAACCGCTGCAGGAGAGCCTTATGCCAGACTTTGAAATAGGAAACATTCCACCGTGCACTGAGGAGACCCTCCCTGAGAGAACACAAGGTTGCTTTCGCCTTGCATGCAATTTGCTCCTATGTGGTATGGAAACCAGTAAACGTTGTAGTGAAAGGCTGTATTCTCTATACGTCCTCTATCTCAAAGACATAAGTGGGCCTGGAACAGGCATTCCCACTAGCCACACGGGAAGTTAGAGTAGATGCTCTGAAATAAACGTAGTGGAGGCAAGTCAGCTTTGGATTCAGCTTATGTGGGTGAAAGGAAGCAGCGCAGAACGCTCCATTCAAGGAATCATTGACATCGTTGCACTGGATGCTGAAACAGCACCCAATGTGTTTTCCGTGTCTGTCCTGTGTGCCTGCACTCTAAGCACCTGAGTGAAGTCTGCTGTGTGGAGCTGTCTTCAGCTGAGCAGCAGATGCTTCGCTTGTGCGGCCAATCGCATGCGGCCTTGCTGTGGAAGACTTTCTGTAAGAAAAATTCCCGCGTACAACCAATTCTTCTTGCAGTGTGATTTCAGTGTCTGTCTTGGGTGGCTGCACTCTGAGCGACTGGGCGATTTATCCTGTGTAGTACTCTCTTTTGCTGAGCGGCGGCACGCCCTCGCTTGTTTTGCCATTCAAGTGAAGCCTTGCTGAAGAAGGCCGGCTGTCAGAAGAATTCCCGCATACAACGAATTTACCTAGAAATTCTCAAAAGTGGCGTTTTCCTGCTACTTCCCGGCTGCTTCAGAGGGGCCCAGGTTGTCTGGGTGGTATGGAAGCCGGTCTCCCATGCCACAGTCTGAGCTTTGTAACCTGAGTGCCCATTTTTTAATCCCCAGGCACCATGTAAGCAACAGGTGTGTGCAAGCTTCTCCAAAGCGCGGTGGTGATGAGGCCCCAAACCTCAGAGCTGTTGTCCTGCAGAGAAGGCTCTGGGACTGTCTCAGATCATGTGGTTTCCTACTCAGCCATATTCAGAAAGGCAGCCAAACACTGCTGTGAAAATTAGAGCTTCTTGTATATACGTATACTCCCAGATATGAGAATACTGTGAAGAGGCCTTCTGCCCAGCCTCAGGGGAAGAGGCAAAGAAAGCTGCTTTCTGCACAGCATTGGAAGCACGACGGGTGGGCGTTCTGTTCAACAGGTGAAAAGCAGGGAGGACCAGGAGCCTCAGGCGAGTAAGCTCCTCCTATGGCTAGGGCAGCTTAATTCAAACGTCTGCAATGGAAATTTTTCTGGGGTCACTGAGATCAATCTTCACTATCTAACACTTTCAGTTGCTTTCTCCAAATTCATACACCGTGGAATGCCCAAACGTATGTTTGCATGGTGTCCTCTCGGAATCCAGCTTAAGTCTGAAACATACGTGTGCTGAGAGTAGGACTTGCAACAACTTTTAGGGAAGAGGCTGTTGGAGTCCTTCATCTGATCATCCTTTCATCAGAACAAAGCGTTTCTCTGGGCCACAACTCTATCAGCCTGAACTGACCACGTGCATCACACCACTCTCATGATCTACATGGAGAAACCATCCTTTGCTGTGTTTCTAAAGCTAAATGCTTAAGGGCAGCCCTAAGACCTCTGCATTCAAGCACACTGAAGAAGGCCTTTCATGCTTGGATCTTTCGTCCAAAGACTTGGGATCGTGCGGGAGGCCCTGGTTTCCTGTAGGTGCAAGAAGAGGATGCAAAAGGCCACGTCATCCCTTTGCTAGCAATGCCATGATGACGCCTTAGCTGTAAAGTGTCCGAAACCGCTGCAGGAGAGCCTTATGCCAGACTTTGAAATAGGAAACATTCCACCGTGCACTGAGGAGACCCTCCCTGAGAGAACACAAGGTTGCTTTCGCCTTGCATGCAATTTGCTCCTATGTGGTATGGAAACCAGTAAACGTTGTAGTGAAAGGCTGTATTCTCTATACGTCCTCTATCTCAAAGACATAAGTGGGCCTGGAACAGGCATTCCCACTAGCCACACGGGAAGTTAGAGTAGATGCTCTGAAATAAACGTAGTGGAGGCAAGTCAGCTTTGGATTCAGCTTATGTGGGTGAAAGGAAGCAGCGCAGAACGCTCCATTCAAGGAATCATTGACATCGTTGCACTGGATGCTGAAACAGCACCCAATGTGTTTTCCGTGTCTGTCCTGTGTGCCTGCACTCTAAGCACCTGAGTGAAGTCTGCTGTGTGGAGCTGTCTTCAGCTGAGCAGCAGATGCTTCGCTTGTGCGGCCAATCGCATGCGGCCTTGCTGTGGAAGACTTTCTGTAAGAAAAATTCCCGCGTACAACCAATTCTTCTTGCAGTGTGATTTCAGTGTCTGTCTTGGGTGGCTGCACTCTGAGCGACTGGGCGATTTATCCTGTGTAGTACTCTCTTTTGCTGAGCGGCGGCACGCCCTCGCTTGTTTTGCCATTCAAGTGAAGCCTTGCTGAAGAAGGCCGGCTGTCAGAAGAATTCCCGCATACAACGAATTTACCTAGAAATTCTCAAAAGTGGCGTTTTCCTGCTACTTCCCGGCTGCTTCAGAGGGGCCCAGGTTGTCTGGGTGGTATGGAAGCCGGTCTCCCATGCCACAGTCTGAGCTTTGTAACCTGAGTGCCCATTTTTTAATCCCCAGGCACCATGTAAGCAACAGGTGTGTGCAAGCTTCTCCAAAGCGCGGTGGTGATGAGGCCCCAAACCTCAGAGCTGTTGTCCTGCAGAGAAGGCTCTGGGACTGTCTCAGATCATGTGGTTTCCTACTCAGCCATATTCAGAAAGGCAGCCAAACACTGCTGTGAAAATTAGAGCTTCTTGTATATACGTATACTCCCAGATATGAGAATACTGTGAAGAGGCCTTCTGCCCAGCCTCAGGGGAAGAGGCAAAGAAAGCTGCTTTCTGCACAGCATTGGAAGCACGACGGGTGGGCGTTCTGTTCAACAGGTGAAAAGCAGGGAGGACCAGGAGCCTCAGGCGAGTAAGCTCCTCCTATGGCTAGGGCAGCTTAATTCAAACGTCTGCAATGGAAATTTTTCTGGGGTCACTGAGATCAATCTTCACTATCTAACACTTTCAGTTGCTTTCTCCAAATTCATACACCGTGGAATGCCCAAACGTATGTTTGCATGGTGTCCTCTCGGAATCCAGCTTAAGTCTGAAACATACGTGTGCTGAGAGTAGGACTTGCAACAACTTTTAGGGAAGAGGCTGTTGGAGTCCTTCATCTGAACATCCTTTCATCAGAACAAAGCGTTTCTCTGGGCCACAACTCTATCAGCCTGAACTGACCACGTGCATCACACCACTCTCATGATCTACATGGAGAAACCATCCTTTGCTGTGTTTCTAAAGCTAAATGCTTAAGGGCAGCCCTAAGACCTCTGCATTCAAGCACACTGAAGAAGGCCTTTCATGCTTGGATCTTTCGTCCAAAGACTTGGGATCGTGCGGGAGGCCCTGGTTTCCTGTAGGTGCAAGAAGAGGATGCAAAAGGCCACGTCATCCCTTTGCTAGCAATGCCATGATGACGCCTTAGCTGTAAAGTGTCCGAAACCGCTGCAGGAGAGCCTTATGCCAGACTTTGAAATAGGAAACATTCCACCGTGCACTGAGGAGACCCTCCCTGAGAGAACACAAGGTTGCTTTCGCCTTGCATGCAATTTGCTCCTATGTGGTATGGAAACCAGTAAACGTTGTAGTGAAAGGCTGTATTCTCTATACGTCCTCTATCTCAAAGACATAAGTGGGCCTGGAACAGGCATTCCCACTAGCCACACGGGAAGTTAGAGTAGATGCTCTGAAATAAACGTAGTGGAGGCAAGTCAGCTTTGGATTCAGCTTATGTGGGTGAAAGGAAGCAGCGCAGAACGCTCCATTCAAGGAATCATTGACATCGTTGCACTGGATGCTGAAACAGCACCCAATGTGTTTTCCGTGTCTGTCCTGTGTGCCTGCACTCTAAGCACCTGAGTGAAGTCTGCTGTGTGGAGCTGTCTTCAGCTGAGCAGCAGATGCTTCGCTTGTGCGGCCAATCGCATGCGGCCTTGCTGTGGAAGACTTTCTGTAAGAAAAATTCCCGCGTACAACCAATTCTTCTTGCAGTGTGATTTCAGTGTCTGTCTTGGGTGGCTGCACTCTGAGCGACTGGGCGATTTATCCTGTGTAGTACTCTCTTTTGCTGAGCGGCGGCACGCCCTCGCTTGTTTTGCCATTCAAGTGAAGCCTTGCTGAAGAAGGCCGGCTGTCAGAAGAATTCCCGCATACAACGAATTTACCTAGAAATTCTCAAAAGTGGCGTTTTCCTGCTACTTCCCGGCTGCTTCAGAGGGGCCCAGGTTGTCTGGGTGGTATGGAAGCCGGTCTCCCATGCCACAGTCTGAGCTTTGTAACCTGAGTGCCCATTTTTTAATCCCCAGGCACCATGTAAGCAACAGGTGTGTGCAAGCTTCTCCAAAGCGCGGTGGTGATGAGGCCCCAAACCTCAGAGCTGTTGTCCTGCAGAGAAGGCTCTGGGACTGTCTCAGATCATGTGGTTTCCTACTCAGCCATATTCAGAAAGGCAGCCAAACACTGCTGTGAAAATTAGAGCTTCTTGTATATACGTATACTCCCAGATATGAGAATACTGTGAAGAGGCCTTCTGCCCAGCCTCAGGGGAAGAGGCAAAGAAAGCTGCTTTCTGCACAGCATTGGAAGCACGACGGGTGGGCGTTCTGTTCAACAGGTGAAAAGCAGGGAGGACCAGGAGCCTCAGGCGAGTAAGCTCCTCCTATGGCTAGGGCAGCTTAATTCAAACGTCTGCAATGGAAATTTTTCTGGGGTCACTGAGATCAATCTTCACTATCTAACACTTTCAGTTGCTTTCTCCAAATTCATACACCGTGGAATGCCCAAACGTATGTTTGCATGGTGTCCTCTCGGAATCCAGCTTAAGTCTGAAACATACGTGTGCTGAGAGTAGGACTTGCAACAACTTTTAGGGAAGAGGCTGTTGGAGTCCTTCATCTGATCATCCTTTCATCAGAACAAAGCGTTTCTCTGGGCCACAACTCTATCAGCCTGAACTGACCACGTGCATCACACCACTCTCATGATCTACATGGAGAAACCATCCTTTGCTGTGTTTCTAAAGCTAAATGCTTAAGGGCAGCCCTAAGACCTCTGCATTCAAGCACACTGAAGAAGGCCTTTCATGCTTGGATCTTTCGTCCAAAGACTTGGAATCGTGCGGGAGGCCCTGGTTTCCTGTAGGTGCAAGAAGAGGATGCAAAAGGCCACGTCATCCCTTTGCTAGCAATGCCATGATGACGCCTTAGCTGTAAAGTGTCCGAAACCGCTGCAGGAGAGCCTTATGCCAGACTTTGAAATAGGAAACATTCCACCGTGCACTGAGGAGACCCTCCCTGAGAGAACACAAGGTTGCTTTCGCCTTGCATGCAATTTGCTCCTATGTGGTATGGAAACCAGTAAACGTTGTAGTGAAAGGCTGTATTCTCTATACGTCCTCTATCTCAAAGACATAAGTGGGCCTGGAACAGGCATTCCCACTAGCCACACGGGAAGTTAGAGTAGATGCTCTGAAATAAACGTAGTGGAGGCAAGTCAGCTTTGGATTCAGCTTATGTGGGTGAAAGGAAGCAGCGCAGAACGCTCCATTCAAGGAATCATTGACATCGTTGCACTGGATGCTGAAACAGCACCCAATGTGTTTTCCGTGTCTGTCCTGTGTGCCTGCACTCTAAGCACCTGAGTGAAGTCTGCTGTGTGGAGCTGTCTTCAGCTGAGCAGCAGATGCTTCGCTTGTGCGGCCAATCGCATGCGGCCTTGCTGTGGAAGACTTTCTGTAAGAAAAATTCCCGCGTACAACCAATTCTTCTTGCAGTGTGATTTCAGTGTCTGTCTTGGGTGGCTGCACTCTGAGCGACTGGGCGATTTATCCTGTGTAGTACTCTCTTTTGCTGAGCGGCGGCACGCCCTCGCTTGTTTTGCCATTCAAGTGAAGCCTTGCTGAAGAAGGCCGGCTGTCAGAAGAATTCCCGCATACAACGAATTTACCTAGAAATTCTCAAAAGTGGCGTTTTCCTGCTACTTCCCGGCTGCTTCAGAGGGGCCCAGGTTGTCTGGGTGGTATGGAAGCCGGTCTCCCATGCCACAGTCTGAGCTTTGTAACCTGAGTGCCCATTTTTTAATCCCCAGGCACCATGTAAGCAACAGGTGTGTGCAAGCTTCTCCAAAGCGCGGTGGTGATGAGGCCCCAAACCTCAGAGCTGTTGTCCTGCAGAGAAGGCTCTGGGACTGTCTCAGATCATGTGGTTTCCTACTCAGCCATATTCAGAAAGGCAGCCAAACACTGCTGTGAAAATTAGAGCTTCTTGTATATACGTATACTCCCAGATATGAGAATACTGTGAAGAGGCCTTCTGCCCAGCCTCAGGGGAAGAGGCAAAGAAAGCTGCTTTCTGCACAGCATTGGAAGCACGACGGGTGGGCGTTCTGTTCAACAGGTGAAAAGCAGGGAGGACCAGGAGCCTCAGGCGAGTAAGCTCCTCCTATGGCTAGGGCAGCTTAATTCAAACGTCTGCAATGGAAATTTTTCTGGGGTCACTGAGATCAATCTTCACTATCTAACACTTTCAGTTGCTTTCTCCAAATTCATACACCGTGGAATGCCCAAACGTATGTTTGCATGGTGTCCTCTCGGAATCCAGCTTAAGTCTGAAACATACGTGTGCTGAGAGTAGGACTTGCAACAACTTTTAGGGAAGAGGCTGTTGGAGTCCTTCATCTGATCATCCTTTCATCAGAACAAAGCGTTTCTCTGGGCCACAACTCTATCAGCCTGAACTGACCACGTGCATCACACCACTCTCATGATCTACATGGAGAAACCATCCTTTGCTGTGTTTCTAAAGCTAAATGCTTAAGGGCAGCCCTAAGACCTCTGCATTCAAGCACACTGAAGAAGGCCTTTCATGCTTGGATCTTTCGTCCAAAGACTTGGGATCGTGCGGGAGGCCCTGGTTTCCTGTAGGTGCAAGAAGAGGATGCAAAAGGCCACGTCATCCCTTTGCTAGCAATGCCATGATGACGCCTTAGCTGTAAAGTGTCCGAAACCGCTGCAGGAGAGCCTTATGCCAGACTTTGAAATAGGAAACATTCCACCGTGCACTGAGGAGACCCTCCCTGAGAGAACACAAGGTTGCTTTCGCCTTGCATGCAATTTGCTCCTATGTGGTATGGAAACCAGTAAACGTTGTAGTGAAAGGCTGTATTCTCTATACGTCCTCTATCTCAAAGACATAAGTGGGCCTGGAACAGGCATTCCCACTAGCCACACGGGAAGTTAGAGTAGATGCTCTGAAATAAACGTAGTGGAGGCAAGTCAGCTTTGGATTCAGCTTATGTGGGTGAAAGGAAGCAGCGCAGAACGCTCCATTCAAGGAATCATTGACATCGTTGCACTGGATGCTGAAACAGCACCCAATGTGTTTTCCGTGTCTGTCCTGTGTGCCTGCACTCTAAGCACCTGAGTGAAGTCTGCTGTGTGGAGCTGTCTTCAGCTGAGCAGCAGATGCTTCGCTTGTGCGGCCAATCGCATGCGGCCTTGCTGTGGAAGACTTTCTGTAAGAAAAATTCCCGCGTACAACCAATTCTTCTTGCAGTGTGATTTCAGTGTCTGTCTTGGGTGGCTGCACTCTGAGCGACTGGGCGATTTATCCTGTGTAGTACTCTCTTTTGCTGAGCGGCGGCACGCCCTCGCTTGTTTTGCCATTCAAGTGAAGCCTTGCTGAAGAAGGCCGGCTGTCAGAAGAATTCCCGCATACAACGAATTTACCTAGAAATTCTCAAAAGTGGCGTTTTCCTGCTACTTCCCGGCTGCTTCAGAGGGGCCCAGGTTGTCTGGGTGGTATGGAAGCCGGTCTCCCATGCCACAGTCTGAGCTTTGTAACCTGAGTGCCCATTTTTTAATCCCCAGGCACCATGTAAGCAACAGGTGTGTGCAAGCTTCTCCAAAGCGCGGTGGTGATGAGGCCCCAAACCTCAGAGCTGTTGTCCTGCAGAGAAGGCTCTGGGACTGTCTCAGATCATGTGGTTTCCTACTCAGCCATATTCAGAAAGGCAGCCAAACACTGCTGTGAAAATTAGAGCTTCTTGTATATACGTATACTCCCAGATATGAGAATACTGTGAAGAGGCCTTCTGCCCAGCCTCAGGGGAAGAGGCAAAGAAAGCTGCTTTCTGCACAGCATTGGAAGCACGACGGGTGGGCGTTCTGTTCAACAGGTGAAAAGCAGGGAGGACCAGGAGCCTCAGGCGAGTAAGCTCCTCCTATGGCTAGGGCAGCTTAATTCAAACGTCTGCAATGGAAATTTTTCTGGGGTCACTGAGATCAATCTTCACTATCTAACACTTTCAGTTGCTTTCTCCAAATTCATACACCGTGGAATGCCCAAACGTATGTTTGCATGGTGTCCTCTCGGAATCCAGCTTAAGTCTGAAACATACGTGTGCTGAGAGTAGGACTTGCAACAACTTTTAGGGAAGAGGCTGTTGGAGTCCTTCATCTGATCATCCTTTCATCAGAACAAAGCGTTTCTCTGGGCCACAACTCTATCAGCCTGAACTGACCACGTGCATCACACCACTCTCATGATCTACATGGAGAAACCATCCTTTGCTGTGTTTCTAAAGCTAAATGCTTAAGGGCAGCCCTAAGACCTCTGCATTCAAGCACACTGAAGAAGGCCTTTCATGCTTGGATCTTTCGTCCAAAGACTTGGAATCGTGCGGGAGGCCCTGGTTTCCTGTAGGTGCAAGAAGAGGATGCAAAAGGCCACGTCATCCCTTTGCTAGCAATGCCATGATGACGCCTTAGCTGTAAAGTGTCCGAAACCGCTGCAGGAGAGCCTTATGCCAGACTTTGAAATAGGAAACATTCCACCGTGCACTGAGGAGACCCTCCCTGAGAGAACACAAGGTTGCTTTCGCCTTGCATGCAATTTGCTCCTATGTGGTATGGAAACCAGTAAACGTTGTAGTGAAAGGCTGTATTCTCTATACGTCCTCTATCTCAAAGACATAAGTGGGCCTGGAACAGGCATTCCCACTAGCCACACGGGAAGTTAGAGTAGATGCTCTGAAATAAACGTAGTGGAGGCAAGTCAGCTTTGGATTCAGCTTATGTGGGTGAAAGGAAGCAGCGCAGAACGCTCCATTCAAGGAATCATTGACATCGTTGCACTGGATGCTGAAACAGCACCCAATGTGTTTTCCGTGTCTGTCCTGTGTGCCTGCACTCTAAGCACCTGAGTGAAGTCTGCTGTGTGGAGCTGTCTTCAGCTGAGCAGCAGATGCTTCGCTTGTGCGGCCAATCGCATGCGGCCTTGCTGTGGAAGACTTTCTGTAAGAAAAATTCCCGCGTACAACCAATTCTTCTTGCAGTGTGATTTCAGTGTCTGTCTTGGGTGGCTGCACTCTGAGCGACTGGGCGATTTATCCTGTGTAGTACTCTCTTTTGCTGAGCGGCGGCACGCCCTCGCTTGTTTTGCCATTCAAGTGAAGCCTTGCTGAAGAAGGCCGGCTGTCAGAAGAATTCCCGCATACAACGAATTTACCTAGAAATTCTCAAAAGTGGCGTTTTCCTGCTACTTCCCGGCTGCTTCAGAGGGGCCCAGGTTGTCTGGGTGGTATGGAAGCCGGTCTCCCATGCCACAGTCTGAGCTTTGTAACCTGAGTGCCCATTTTTTAATCCCCAGGCACCATGTAAGCAACAGGTGTGTGCAAGCTTCTCCAAAGCGCGGTGGTGATGAGGCCCCAAACCTCAGAGCTGTTGTCCTGCAGAGAAGGCTCTGGGACTGTCTCAGATCATGTGGTTTCCTACTCAGCCATATTCAGAAAGGCAGCCAAACACTGCTGTGAAAATTAGAGCTTCTTGTATATACGTATACTCCCAGATATGAGAATACTGTGAAGAGGCCTTCTGCCCAGCCTCAGGGGAAGAGGCAAAGAAAGCTGCTTTCTGCACAGCATTGGAAGCACGACGGGTGGGCGTTCTGTTCAACAGGTGAAAAGCAGGGAGGACCAGGAGCCTCAGGCGAGTAAGCTCCTCCTATGGCTAGGGCAGCTTAATTCAAACGTCTGCAATGGAAATTTTTCTGGGGTCACTGAGATCAATCTTCACTATCTAACACTTTCAGTTGCTTTCTCCAAATTCATACACCGTGGAATGCCCAAACGTATGTTTGCATGGTGTCCTCTCGGAATCCAGCTTAAGTCTGAAACATACGTGTGCTGAGAGTAGGACTTGCAACAACTTTTAGGGAAGAGGCTGTTGGAGTCCTTCATCTGATCATCCTTTCATCAGAACAAAGCGTTTCTCTGGGCCACAACTCTATCAGCCTGAACTGACCACGTGCATCACACCACTCTCATGATCTACATGGAGAAACCATCCTTTGCTGTGTTTCTAAAGCTAAATGCTTAAGGGCAGCCCTAAGACCTCTGCATTCAAGCACACTGAAGAAGGCCTTTCATGCTTGGATCTTTCGTCCAAAGACTTGGAATCGTGCGGGAGGCCCTGGTTTCCTGTAGGTGCAAGAAGAGGATGCAAAAGGCCACGTCATCCCTTTGCTAGCAATGCCATGATGACGCCTTAGCTGTAAAGTGTCCGAAACCGCTGCAGGAGAGCCTTATGCCAGACTTTGAAATAGGAAACATTCCACCGTGCACTGAGGAGACCCTCCCTGAGAGAACACAAGGTTGCTTTCGCCTTGCATGCAATTTGCTCCTATGTGGTATGGAAACCAGTAAACGTTGTAGTGAAAGGCTGTATTCTCTATACGTCCTCTATCTCAAAGACATAAGTGGGCCTGGAACAGGCATTCCCACTAGCCACACGGGAAGTTAGAGTAGATGCTCTGAAATAAACGTAGTGGAGGCAAGTCAGCTTTGGATTCAGCTTATGTGGGTGAAAGGAAGCAGCGCAGAACGCTCCATTCAAGGAATCATTGACATCGTTGCACTGGATGCTGAAACAGCACCCAATGTGTTTTCCGTGTCTGTCCTGTGTGCCTGCACTCTAAGCACCTGAGTGAAGTCTGCTGTGTGGAGCTGTCTTCAGCTGAGCAGCAGATGCTTCGCTTGTGCGGCCAATCGCATGCGGCCTTGCTGTGGAAGACTTTCTGTAAGAAAAATTCCCGCGTACAACCAATTCTTCTTGCAGTGTGATTTCAGTGTCTGTCTTGGGTGGCTGCACTCTGAGCGACTGGGCGATTTATCCTGTGTAGTACTCTCTTTTGCTGAGCGGCGGCACGCCCTCGCTTGTTTTGCCATTCAAGTGAAGCCTTGCTGAAGAAGGCCGGCTGTCAGAAGAATTCCCGCATACAACGAATTTACCTAGAAATTCTCAAAAGTGGCGTTTTCCTGCTACTTCCCGGCTGCTTCAGAGGGGCCCAGGTTGTCTGGGTGGTATGGAAGCCGGTCTCCCATGCCACAGTCTGAGCTTTGTAACCTGAGTGCCCATTTTTTAATCCCCAGGCACCATGTAAGCAACAGGTGTGTGCAAGCTTCTCCAAAGCGCGGTGGTGATGAGGCCCCAAACCTCAGAGCTGTTGTCCTGCAGAGAAGGCTCTGGGACTGTCTCAGATCATGTGGTTTCCTACTCAGCCATATTCAGAAAGGCAGCCAAACACTGCTGTGAAAATTAGAGCTTCTTGTATATACGTATACTCCCAGATATGAGAATACTGTGAAGAGGCCTTCTGCCCAGCCTCAGGGGAAGAGGCAAAGAAAGCTGCTTTCTGCACAGCATTGGAAGCACGACGGGTGGGCGTTCTGTTCAACAGGTGAAAAGCAGGGAGGACCAGGAGCCTCAGGCGAGTAAGCTCCTCCTATGGCTAGGGCAGCTTAATTCAAACGTCTGCAATGGAAATTTTTCTGGGGTCACTGAGATCAATCTTCACTATCTAACACTTTCAGTTGCTTTCTCCAAATTCATACACCGTGGAATGCCCAAACGTATGTTTGCATGGTGTCCTCTCGGAATCCAGCTTAAGTCTGAAACATACGTGTGCTGAGAGTAGGACTTGCAACAACTTTTAGGGAAGAGGCTGTTGGAGTCCTTCATCTGATCATCCTTTCATCAGAACAAAGCGTTTCTCTGGGCCACAACTCTATCAGCCTGAACTGACCACGTGCATCACACCACTCTCATGATCTACATGGAGAAACCATCCTTTGCTGTGTTTCTAAAGCTAAATGCTTAAGGGCAGCCCTAAGACCTCTGCATTCAAGCACACTGAAGAAGGCCTTTCATGCTTGGATCTTTCGTCCAAAGACTTGGAATCGTGCGGGAGGCCCTGGTTTCCTGTAGGTGCAAGAAGAGGATGCAAAAGGCCACGTCATCCCTTTGCTAGCAATGCCATGATGACGCCTTAGCTGTAAAGTGTCCGAAACCGCTGCAGGAGAGCCTTATGCCAGACTTTGAAATAGGAAACATTCCACCGTGCACTGAGGAGACCCTCCCTGAGAGAACACAAGGTTGCTTTCGCCTTGCATGCAATTTGCTCCTATGTGGTATGGAAACCAGTAAACGTTGTAGTGAAAGGCTGTATTCTCTATACGTCCTCTATCTCAAAGACATAAGTGGGCCTGGAACAGGCATTCCCACTAGCCACACGGGAAGTTAGAGTAGATGCTCTGAAATAAACGTAGTGGAGGCAAGTCAGCTTTGGATTCAGCTTATGTGGGTGAAAGGAAGCAGCGCAGAACGCTCCATTCAAGGAATCATTGACATCGTTGCACTGGATGCTGAAACAGCACCCAATGTGTTTTCCGTGTCTGTCCTGTGTGCCTGCACTCTAAGCACCTGAGTGAAGTCTGCTGTGTGGAGCTGTCTTCAGCTGAGCAGCAGATGCTTCGCTTGTGCGGCCAATCGCATGCGGCCTTGCTGTGGAAGACTTTCTGTAAGAAAAATTCCCGCGTACAACCAATTCTTCTTGCAGTGTGATTTCAGTGTCTGTCTTGGGTGGCTGCACTCTGAGCGACTGGGCGATTTATCCTGTGTAGTACTCTCTTTTGCTGAGCGGCGGCACGCCCTCGCTTGTTTTGCCATTCAAGTGAAGCCTTGCTGAAGAAGGCCGGCTGTCAGAAGAATTCCCGCATACAACGAATTTACCTAGAAATTCTCAAAAGTGGCGTTTTCCTGCTACTTCCCGGCTGCTTCAGAGGGGCCCAGGTTGTCTGGGTGGTATGGAAGCCGGTCTCCCATGCCACAGTCTGAGCTTTGTAACCTGAGTGCCCATTTTTTAATCCCCAGGCACCATGTAAGCAACAGGTGTGTGCAAGCTTCTCCAAAGCGCGGTGGTGATGAGGCCCCAAACCTCAGAGCTGTTGTCCTGCAGAGAAGGCTCTGGGACTGTCTCAGATCATGTGGTTTCCTACTCAGCCATATTCAGAAAGGCAGCCAAACACTGCTGTGAAAATTAGAGCTTCTTGTATATACGTATACTCCCAGATATGAGAATACTGTGAAGAGGCCTTCTGCCCAGCCTCAGGGGAAGAGGCAAAGAAAGCTGCTTTCTGCACAGCATTGGAAGCACGACGGGTGGGCGTTCTGTTCAACAGGTGAAAAGCAGGGAGGACCAGGAGCCTCAGGCGAGTAAGCTCCTCCTATGGCTAGGGCAGCTTAATTCAAACGTCTGCAATGGAAATTTTTCTGGGGTCACTGAGATCAATCTTCACTATCTAACACTTTCAGTTGCTTTCTCCAAATTCATACACCGTGGAATGCCCAAACGTATGTTTGCATGGTGTCCTCTCGGAATCCAGCTTAAGTCTGAAACATACGTGTGCTGAGAGTAGGACTTGCAACAACTTTTAGGGAAGAGGCTGTTGGAGTCCTTCATCTGATCATCCTTTCATCAGAACAAAGCGTTTCTCTGGGCCACAACTCTATCAGCCTGAACTGACCACGTGCATCACACCACTCTCATGATCTACATGGAGAAACCATCCTTTGCTGTGTTTCTAAAGCTAAATGCTTAAGGGCAGCCCTAAGACCTCTGCATTCAAGCACACTGAAGAAGGCCTTTCATGCTTGGATCTTTCGTCCAAAGACTTGGAATCGTGCGGGAGGCCCTGGTTTCCTGTAGGTGCAAGAAGAGGATGCAAAAGGCCACGTCATCCCTTTGCTAGCAATGCCATGATGACGCCTTAGCTGTAAAGTGTCCGAAACCGCTGCAGGAGAGCCTTATGCCAGACTTTGAAATAGGAAACATTCCACCGTGCACTGAGGAGACCCTCCCTGAGAGAACACAAGGTTGCTTTCGCCTTGCATGCAATTTGCTCCTATGTGGTATGGAAACCAGTAAACGTTGTAGTGAAAGGCTGTATTCTCTATACGTCCTCTATCTCAAAGACATAAGTGGGCCTGGAACAGGCATTCCCACTAGCCACACGGGAAGTTAGAGTAGATGCTCTGAAATAAACGTAGTGGAGGCAAGTCAGCTTTGGATTCAGCTTATGTGGGTGAAAGGAAGCAGCGCAGAACGCTCCATTCAAGGAATCATTGACATCGTTGCACTGGATGCTGAAACAGCACCCAATGTGTTTTCCGTGTCTGTCCTGTGTGCCTGCACTCTAAGCACCTGAGTGAAGTCTGCTGTGTGGAGCTGTCTTCAGCTGAGCAGCAGATGCTTCGCTTGTGCGGCCAATCGCATGCGGCCTTGCTGTGGAAGACTTTCTGTAAGAAAAATTCCCGCGTACAACCAATTCTTCTTGCAGTGTGATTTCAGTGTCTGTCTTGGGTGGCTGCACTCTGAGCGACTGGGCGATTTATCCTGTGTAGTACTCTCTTTTGCTGAGCGGCGGCACGCCCTCGCTTGTTTTGCCATTCAAGTGAAGCCTTGCTGAAGAAGGCCGGCTGTCAGAAGAATTCCCGCATACAACGAATTTACCTAGAAATTCTCAAAAGTGGCGTTTTCCTGCTACTTCCCGGCTGCTTCAGAGGGGCCCAGGTTGTCTGGGTGGTATGGAAGCCGGTCTCCCATGCCACAGTCTGAGCTTTGTAACCTGAGTGCCCATTTTTTAATCCCCAGGCACCATGTAAGCAACAGGTGTGTGCAAGCTTCTCCAAAGCGCGGTGGTGATGAGGCCCCAAACCTCAGAGCTGTTGTCCTGCAGAGAAGGCTCTGGGACTGTCTCAGATCATGTGGTTTCCTACTCAGCCATATTCAGAAAGGCAGCCAAACACTGCTGTGAAAATTAGAGCTTCTTGTATATACGTATACTCCCAGATATGAGAATACTGTGA
The DNA here is from genome assembly GCF_030020395.1 of Manis pentadactyla. NCBI lineage: Eukaryota > Metazoa > Chordata > Mammalia > Pholidota > Manidae > Manis > Manis pentadactyla. The sequence continues at coordinate 1,880,238 of NC_080035.1, forward strand.
AGAGGCCTTCTGCCCAGCCTCAGGGGAAGAGGCAAAGAAAGCTGCTTTCTGCACAGCATTGGAAGCACGACGGGTGGGCGTTCTGTTCAACAGGTGAAAAGCAGGGAGGACCAGGAGCCTCAGGCGAGTAAGCTCCTCCTATGGCTAGGGCAGCTTAATTCAAACGTCTGCAATGGAAATTTTTCTGGGGTCACTGAGATCAATCTTCACTATCTAACACTTTCAGTTGCTTTCTCCAAATTCATACACCGTGGAATGCCCAAACGTATGTTTGCATGGTGTCCTCTCGGAATCCAGCTTAAGTCTGAAACATACGTGTGCTGAGAGTAGGACTTGCAACAACTTTTAGGGAAGAGGCTGTTGGAGTCCTTCATCTGATCATCCTTTCATCAGAACAAAGCGTTTCTCTGGGCCACAACTCTATCAGCCTGAACTGACCACGTGCATCACACCACTCTCATGATCTACATGGAGAAACCATCCTTTGCTGTGTTTCTAAAGCTAAATGCTTAAGGGCAGCCCTAAGACCTCTGCATTCAAGCACACTGAAGAAGGCCTTTCATGCTTGGATCTTTCGTCCAAAGACTTGGAATCGTGCGGGAGGCCCTGGTTTCCTGTAGGTGCAAGAAGAGGATGCAAAAGGCCACGTCATCCCTTTGCTAGCAATGCCATGATGACGCCTTAGCTGTAAAGTGTCCGAAACCGCTGCAGGAGAGCCTTATGCCAGACTTTGAAATAGGAAACATTCCACCGTGCACTGAGGAGACCCTCCCTGAGAGAACACAAGGTTGCTTTCGCCTTGCATGCAATTTGCTCCTATGTGGTATGGAAACCAGTAAACGTTGTAGTGAAAGGCTGTATTCTCTATACGTCCTCTATCTCAAAGACATAAGTGGGCCTGGAACAGGCATTCCCACTAGCCACACGGGAAGTTAGAGTAGATGCTCTGAAATAAACGTAGTGGAGGCAAGTCAGCTTTGGATTCAGCTTATGTGGGTGAAAGGAAGCAGCGCAGAACGCTCCATTCAAGGAATCATTGACATCGTTGCACTGGATGCTGAAACAGCACCCAATGTGTTTTCCGTGTCTGTCCTGTGTGCCTGCACTCTAAGCACCTGAGTGAAGTCTGCTGTGTGGAGCTGTCTTCAGCTGAGCAGCAGATGCTTCGCTTGTGCGGCCAATCGCATGCGGCCTTGCTGTGGAAGACTTTCTGTAAGAAAAATTCCCGCGTACAACCAATTCTTCTTGCAGTGTGATTTCAGTGTCTGTCTTGGGTGGCTGCACTCTGAGCGACTGGGCGATTTATCCTGTGTAGTACTCTCTTTTGCTGAGCGGCGGCACGCCCTCGCTTGTTTTGCCATTCAAGTGAAGCCTTGCTGAAGAAGGCCGGCTGTCAGAAGAATTCCCGCATACAACGAATTTACCTAGAAATTCTCAAAAGTGGCGTTTTCCTGCTACTTCCCGGCTGCTTCAGAGGGGCCCAGGTTGTCTGGGTGGTATGGAAGCCGGTCTCCCATGCCACAGTCTGAGCTTTGTAACCTGAGTGCCCATTTTTTAATCCCCAGGCACCATGTAAGCAACAGGTGTGTGCAAGCTTCTCCAAAGCGCGGTGGTGATGAGGCCCCAAACCTCAGAGCTGTTGTCCTGCAGAGAAGGCTCTGGGACTGTCTCAGATCATGTGGTTTCCTACTCAGCCATATTCAGAAAGGCAGCCAAACACTGCTGTGAAAATTAGAGCTTCTTGTATATACGTATACTCCCAGATATGAGAATACTGTGAAGAGGCCTTCTGCCCAGCCTCAGGGGAAGAGGCAAAGAAAGCTGCTTTCTGCACAGCATTGGAAGCACGACGGGTGGGCGTTCTGTTCAACAGGTGAAAAGCAGGGAGGACCAGGAGCCTCAGGCGAGTAAGCTCCTCCTATGGCTAGGGCAGCTTAATTCAAACGTCTGCAATGGAAATTTTTCTGGGGTCACTGAGATCAATCTTCACTATCTAACACTTTCAGTTGCTTTCTCCAAATTCATACACCGTGGAATGCCCAAACGTATGTTTGCATGGTGTCCTCTCGGAATCCAGCTTAAGTCTGAAACATACGTGTGCTGAGAGTAGGACTTGCAACAACTTTTAGGGAAGAGGCTGTTGGAGTCCTTCATCTGATCATCCTTTCATCAGAACAAAGCGTTTCTCTGGGCCACAACTCTATCAGCCTGAACTGACCACGTGCATCACACCACTCTCATGATCTACATGGAGAAACCATCCTTTGCTGTGTTTCTAAAGCTAAATGCTTAAGGGCAGCCCTAAGACCTCTGCATTCAAGCACACTGAAGAAGGCCTTTCATGCTTGGATCTTTCGTCCAAAGACTTGGAATCGTGCGGGAGGCCCTGGTTTCCTGTAGGTGCAAGAAGAGGATGCAAAAGGCCACGTCATCCCTTTGCTAGCAATGCCATGATGACGCCTTAGCTGTAAAGTGTCCGAAACCGCTGCAGGAGAGCCTTATGCCAGACTTTGAAATAGGAAACATTCCACCGTGCACTGAGGAGACCCTCCCTGAGAGAACACAAGGTTGCTTTCGCCTTGCATGCAATTTGCTCCTATGTGGTATGGAAACCAGTAAACGTTGTAGTGAAAGGCTGTATTCTCTATACGTCCTCTATCTCAAAGACATAAGTGGGCCTGGAACAGGCATTCCCACTAGCCACACGGGAAGTTAGAGTAGATGCTCTGAAATAAACGTAGTGGAGGCAAGTCAGCTTTGGATTCAGCTTATGTGGGTGAAAGGAAGCAGCGCAGAACGCTCCATTCAAGGAATCATTGACATCGTTGCACTGGATGCTGAAACAGCACCCAATGTGTTTTCCGTGTCTGTCCTGTGTGCCTGCACTCTAAGCACCTGAGTGAAGTCTGCTGTGTGGAGCTGTCTTCAGCTGAGCAGCAGATGCTTCGCTTGTGCGGCCAATCGCATGCGGCCTTGCTGTGGAAGACTTTCTGTAAGAAAAATTCCCGCGTACAACCAATTCTTCTTGCAGTGTGATTTCAGTGTCTGTCTTGGGTGGCTGCACTCTGAGCGACTGGGCGATTTATCCTGTGTAGTACTCTCTTTTGCTGAGCGGCGGCACGCCCTCGCTTGTTTTGCCATTCAAGTGAAGCCTTGCTGAAGAAGGCCGGCTGTCAGAAGAATTCCCGCATACAACGAATTTACCTAGAAATTCTCAAAAGTGGCGTTTTCCTGCTACTTCCCGGCTGCTTCAGAGGGGCCCAGGTTGTCTGGGTGGTATGGAAGCCGGTCTCCCATGCCACAGTCTGAGCTTTGTAACCTGAGTGCCCATTTTTTAATCCCCAGGCACCATGTAAGCAACAGGTGTGTGCAAGCTTCTCCAAAGCGCGGTGGTGATGAGGCCCCAAACCTCAGAGCTGTTGTCCTGCAGAGAAGGCTCTGGGACTGTCTCAGATCATGTGGTTTCCTACTCAGCCATATTCAGAAAGGCAGCCAAACACTGCTGTGAAAATTAGAGCTTCTTGTATATACGTATACTCCCAGATATGAGAATACTGTGAAGAGGCCTTCTGCCCAGCCTCAGGGGAAGAGGCAAAGAAAGCTGCTTTCTGCACAGCATTGGAAGCACGACGGGTGGGCGTTCTGTTCAACAGGTGAAAAGCAGGGAGGACCAGGAGCCTCAGGCGAGTAAGCTCCTCCTATGGCTAGGGCAGCTTAATTCAAACGTCTGCAATGGAAATTTTTCTGGGGTCACTGAGATCAATCTTCACTATCTAACACTTTCAGTTGCTTTCTCCAAATTCATACACCGTGGAATGCCCAAACGTATGTTTGCATGGTGTCCTCTCGGAATCCAGCTTAAGTCTGAAACATACGTGTGCTGAGAGTAGGACTTGCAACAACTTTTAGGGAAGAGGCTGTTGGAGTCCTTCATCTGATCATCCTTTCATCAGAACAAAGCGTTTCTCTGGGCCACAACTCTATCAGCCTGAACTGACCACGTGCATCACACCACTCTCATGATCTACATGGAGAAACCATCCTTTGCTGTGTTTCTAAAGCTAAATGCTTAAGGGCAGCCCTAAGACCTCTGCATTCAAGCACACTGAAGAAGGCCTTTCATGCTTGGATCTTTCGTCCAAAGACTTGGAATCGTGCGGGAGGCCCTGGTTTCCTGTAGGTGCAAGAAGAGGATGCAAAAGGCCACGTCATCCCTTTGCTAGCAATGCCATGATGACGCCTTAGCTGTAAAGTGTCCGAAACCGCTGCAGGAGAGCCTTATGCCAGACTTTGAAATAGGAAACATTCCACCGTGCACTGAGGAGACCCTCCCTGAGAGAACACAAGGTTGCTTTCGCCTTGCATGCAATTTGCTCCTATGTGGTATGGAAACCAGTAAACGTTGTAGTGAAAGGCTGTATTCTCTATACGTCCTCTATCTCAAAGACATAAGTGGGCCTGGAACAGGCATTCCCACTAGCCACACGGGAAGTTAGAGTAGATGCTCTGAAATAAACGTAGTGGAGGCAAGTCAGCTTTGGATTCAGCTTATGTGGGTGAAAGGAAGCAGCGCAGAACGCTCCATTCAAGGAATCATTGACATCGTTGCACTGGATGCTGAAACAGCACCCAATGTGTTTTCCGTGTCTGTCCTGTGTGCCTGCACTCTAAGCACCTGAGTGAAGTCTGCTGTGTGGAGCTGTCTTCAGCTGAGCAGCAGATGCTTCGCTTGTGCGGCCAATCGCATGCGGCCTTGCTGTGGAAGACTTTCTGTAAGAAAAATTCCCGCGTACAACCAATTCTTCTTGCAGTGTGATTTCAGTGTCTGTCTTGGGTGGCTGCACTCTGAGCGACTGGGCGATTTATCCTGTGTAGTACTCTCTTTTGCTGAGCGGCGGCACGCCCTCGCTTGTTTTGCCATTCAAGTGAAGCCTTGCTGAAGAAGGCCGGCTGTCAGAAGAATTCCCGCATACAACGAATTTACCTAGAAATTCTCAAAAGTGGCGTTTTCCTGCTACTTCCCGGCTGCTTCAGAGGGGCCCAGGTTGTCTGGGTGGTATGGAAGCCGGTCTCCCATGCCACAGTCTGAGCTTTGTAACCTGAGTGCCCATTTTTTAATCCCCAGGCACCATGTAAGCAACAGGTGTGTGCAAGCTTCTCCAAAGCGCGGTGGTGATGAGGCCCCAAACCTCAGAGCTGTTGTCCTGCAGAGAAGGCTCTGGGACTGTCTCAGATCATGTGGTTTCCTACTCAGCCATATTCAGAAAGGCAGCCAAACACTGCTGTGAAAATTAGAGCTTCTTGTATATACGTATACTCCCAGATATGAGAATACTGTGAAGAGGCCTTCTGCCCAGCCTCAGGGGAAGAGGCAAAGAAAGCTGCTTTCTGCACAGCATTGGAAGCACGACGGGTGGGCGTTCTGTTCAACAGGTGAAAAGCAGGGAGGACCAGGAGCCTCAGGCGAGTAAGCTCCTCCTATGGCTAGGGCAGCTTAATTCAAACGTCTGCAATGGAAATTTTTCTGGGGTCACTGAGATCAATCTTCACTATCTAACACTTTCAGTTGCTTTCTCCAAATTCATACACCGTGGAATGCCCAAACGTATGTTTGCATGGTGTCCTCTCGGAATCCAGCTTAAGTCTGAAACATACGTGTGCTGAGAGTAGGACTTGCAACAACTTTTAGGGAAGAGGCTGTTGGAGTCCTTCATCTGATCATCCTTTCATCAGAACAAAGCGTTTCTCTGGGCCACAACTCTATCAGCCTGAACTGACCACGTGCATCACACCACTCTCATGATCTACATGGAGAAACCATCCTTTGCTGTGTTTCTAAAGCTAAATGCTTAAGGGCAGCCCTAAGACCTCTGCATTCAAGCACACTGAAGAAGGCCTTTCATGCTTGGATCTTTCGTCCAAAGACTTGGAATCGTGCGGGAGGCCCTGGTTTCCTGTAGGTGCAAGAAGAGGATGCAAAAGGCCACGTCATCCCTTTGCTAGCAATGCCATGATGACGCCTTAGCTGTAAAGTGTCCGAAACCGCTGCAGGAGAGCCTTATGCCAGACTTTGAAATAGGAAACATTCCACCGTGCACTGAGGAGACCCTCCCTGAGAGAACACAAGGTTGCTTTCGCCTTGCATGCAATTTGCTCCTATGTGGTATGGAAACCAGTAAACGTTGTAGTGAAAGGCTGTATTCTCTATACGTCCTCTATCTCAAAGACATAAGTGGGCCTGGAACAGGCATTCCCACTAGCCACACGGGAAGTTAGAGTAGATGCTCTGAAATAAACGTAGTGGAGGCAAGTCAGCTTTGGATTCAGCTTATGTGGGTGAAAGGAAGCAGCGCAGAACGCTCCATTCAAGGAATCATTGACATCGTTGCACTGGATGCTGAAACAGCACCCAATGTGTTTTCCGTGTCTGTCCTGTGTGCCTGCACTCTAAGCACCTGAGTGAAGTCTGCTGTGTGGAGCTGTCTTCAGCTGAGCAGCAGATGCTTCGCTTGTGCGGCCAATCGCATGCGGCCTTGCTGTGGAAGACTTTCTGTAAGAAAAATTCCCGCGTACAACCAATTCTTCTTGCAGTGTGATTTCAGTGTCTGTCTTGGGTGGCTGCACTCTGAGCGACTGGGCGATTTATCCTGTGTAGTACTCTCTTTTGCTGAGCGGCGGCACGCCCTCGCTTGTTTTGCCATTCAAGTGAAGCCTTGCTGAAGAAGGCCGGCTGTCAGAAGAATTCCCGCATACAACGAATTTACCTAGAAATTCTCAAAAGTGGCGTTTTCCTGCTACTTCCCGGCTGCTTCAGAGGGGCCCAGGTTGTCTGGGTGGTATGGAAGCCGGTCTCCCATGCCACAGTCTGAGCTTTGTAACCTGAGTGCCCATTTTTTAATCCCCAGGCATCATGTAAGCAACAGGTGTGTGCAAGCTTCTCCAAAGCGCGGTGGTGATGAGGCCCCAAACCTCAGAGCTGTTGTCCTGCAGAGAAGGCTCTGGGACTGTCTCAGATCATGTGGTTTCCTACTCAGCCATATTCAGAAAGGCAGCCAAACACTGCTGTGAAAATTAGAGCTTCTTGTATATACGTATACTCCCAGATATGAGAATACTGTGAAGAGGCCTTCTGCCCAGCCTCAGGGGAAGAGGCAAAGAAAGCTGCTTTCTGCACAGCATTGGAAGCACGACGGGTGGGCGTTCTGTTCAACAGGTGAAAAGCAGGGAGGACCAGGAGCCTCAGGCGAGTAAGCTCCTCCTATGGCTAGGGCAGCTTAATTCAAACGTCTGCAATGGAAATTTTTTGGGGTCACTGAGATCAATCTTCACTATCTAACACTTTCAGTTGCTTTCTCCAAATTCATACACCGTGGAATGCCCAAACGTATGTTTGCATGGTGTCCTCTCGGAATCCAGCTTAAGTCTGAAACATACGTGTGCTGAGAGTAGGACTTGCAACAACTTTTAGGGAAGAGGCTGTTGGAGTCCTTCATCTGATCATCCTTTCATCAGAACAAAGCGTTTCTCTGGGCCACAACTCTATCAGCCTGAACTGACCACGTGCATCACACCACTCTCATGATCTACATGGAGAAACCATCCTTTGCTGTGTTTCTAAAGCTAAATGCTTAAGGGCAGCCCTAAGACCTCTGCATTCAAGCACACTGAAGAAGGCCTTTCATGCTTGGATCTTTCGTCCAAAGACTTGGAATCGTGCGGGAGGCCCTGGTTTCCTGTAGGTGCAAGAAGAGGATGCAAAAGGCCACGTCATCCCTTTGCTAGCAATGCCATGATGACGCCTTAGCTGTAAAGTGTCCGAAACCGCTGCAGGAGAGCCTTATGCCAGACTTTGAAATAGGAAACATTCCACCGTGCACTGAGGAGACCCTCCCTGAGAGAACACAAGGTTGCTTTCGCCTTGCATGCAATTTGCTCCTATGTGGTATGGAAACCAGTAAACGTTGTAGTGAAAGGCTGTATTCTCTATACGTCCTCTATCTCAAAGACATAAGTGGGCCTGGAACAGGCATTCCCACTAGCCACACGGGAAGTTAGAGTAGATGCTCTGAAATAAACGTAGTGGAGGCAAGTCAGCTTTGGATTCAGCTTATGTGGGTGAAAGGAAGCAGCGCAGAACGCTCCATTCAAGGAATCATTGACATCGTTGCACTGGATGCTGAAACAGCACCCAATGTGTTTTCCGTGTCTGTCCTGTGTGCCTGCACTCTAAGCACCTGAGTGAAGTCTGCTGTGTGGAGCTGTCTTCAGCTGAGCAGCAGATGCTTCGCTTGTGCGGCCAATCGCATGCGGCCTTGCTGTGGAAGACTTTCTGTAAGAAAAATTCCCGCGTACAACCAATTCTTCTTGCAGTGTGATTTCAGTGTCTGTCTTGGGTGGCTGCACTCTGAGCGACTGGGCGATTTATCCTGTGTAGTACTCTCTTTTGCTGAGCGGCGGCACGCCCTCGCTTGTTTTGCCATTCAAGTGAAGCCTTGCTGAAGAAGGCCGGCTGTCAGAAGAATTCCCGCATACAACGAATTTACCTAGAAATTCTCAAAAGTGGCGTTTTCCTGCTACTTCCCGGCTGCTTCAGAGGGGCCCAGGTTGTCTGGGTGGTATGGAAGCCGGTCTCCCATGCCACAGTCTGAGCTTTGTAACCTGAGTGCCCATTTTTTAATCCCCAGGCACCATGTAAGCAACAGGTGTGTGCAAGCTTCTCCAAAGCGCGGTGGTGATGAGGCCCCAAACCTCAGAGCTGTTGTCCTGCAGAGAAGGCTCTGGGACTGTCTCAGATCATGTGGTTTCCTACTCAGCCATATTCAGAAAGGCAGCCAAACACTGCTGTGAAAATTAGAGCTTCTTGTATATACTTATACTCCCAGATATGAGAATACTGTGAAGAGGCCTTCTGCCCAGCCTCAGGGGAAGAGGCAAAGAAAGCTGCTTTCTGCACAGCATTGGAAGCACGACGGGTGGGCGTTCTGTTCAACAGGTGAAAAGCAGGGAGGACCAGGAGCCTCAGGCGAGTAAGCTCCTCCTATGGCTAGGGCAGCTTAATTCAAACGTCTGCAATGGAAATTTTTCTGGGGTCACTGAGATCAATCTTCACTATCTAACACTTTCAGTTGCTTTCTCCAAATTCATACACCGTGGAATGCCCAAACGTATGTTTGCATGGTGTCCTCTCGGAATCCAGCTTAAGTCTGAAACATACGTGTGCTGAGAGTAGGACTTGCAACAACTTTTAGGGAAGAGGCTGTTGGAGTCCTTCATCTGATCATCCTTTCATCAGAACAAAGCGTTTCTCTGGGCCACAACTCTATCAGCCTGAACTGACCACGTGCATCACACCACTCTCATGATCTACATGGAGAAACCATCCTTTGCTGTGTTTCTAAAGCTAAATGCTTAAGGGCAGCCCTAAGACCTCTGCATTCAAGCACACTGAAGAAGGCCTTTCATGCTTGGATCTTTCGTCCAAAGACTTGGAATCGTGCGGGAGGCCCTGGTTTCCTGTAGGTGCAAGAAGAGGATGCAAAAGGCCACGTCATCCCTTTGCTAGCAATGCCATGATGACGCCTTAGCTGTAAAGTGTCCGAAACCGCTGCAGGAGAGCCTTATGCCAGACTTTGAAATAGGAAACATTCCACCGTGCACTGAGGAGACCCTCCCTGAGAGAACACAAGGTTGCTTTCGCCTTGCATGCAATTTGCTCCTATGTGGTATGGAAACCAGTAAACGTTGTAGTGAAAGGCTGTATTCTCTATACGTCCTCTATCTCAAAGACATAAGTGGGCCTGGAACAGGCATTCCCACTAGCCACACGGGAAGTTAGAGTAGATGCTCTGAAATAAACGTAGTGGAGGCAAGTCAGCTTTGGATTCAGCTTATGTGGGTGAAAGGAAGCAGCGCAGAACGCTCCATTCAAGGAATCATTGACATCGTTGCACTGGATGCTGAAACAGCACCCAATGTGTTTTCCGTGTCTGTCCTGTGTGCCTGCACTCTAAGCACCTGAGTGAAGTCTGCTGTGTGGAGCTGTCTTCAGCTGAGCAGCAGATGCTTCGCTTGTGCGGCCAATCGCATGCGGCCTTGCTGTGGAAGACTTTCTGTAAGAAAAATTCCCGCGTACAACCAATTCTTCTTGCAGTGTGATTTCAGTGTCTGTCTTGGGTGGCTGCACTCTGAGCGACTGGGCGATTTATCCTGTGTAGTACTCTCTTTTGCTGAGCGGCGGCACGCCCTCGCTTGTTTTGCCATTCAAGTGAAGCCTTGCTGAAGAAGGCCGGCTGTCAGAAGAATTCCCGCATACAACGAATTTACCTAGAAATTCTCAAAAGTGGCGTTTTCCTGCTACTTCCCGGCTGCTTCAGAGGGGCCCAGGTTGTCTGGGTGGTATGGAAGCCGGTCTCCCATGCCACAGTCTGAGCTTTGTAACCTGAGTGCCCATTTTTTAATCCCCAGGCACCATGTAAGCAACAGGTGTGTGCAAGCTTCTCCAAAGCGCGGTGGTGATGAGGCCCCAAACCTCAGAGCTGTTGTCCTGCAGAGAAGGCTCTGGGACTGTCTCAGATCATGTGGTTTCCTACTCAGCCATATTCAGAAAGGCAGCCAAACACTGCTGTGAAAATTAGAGCTTCTTGTATATACGTATACTCCCAGATATGAGAATACTGTGAAGAGGCCTTCTGCCCAGCCTCAGGGGAAGAGGCAAAGAAAGCTGCTTTCTGCACAGCATTGGAAGCACGACGGGTGGGCGTTCTGTTCAACAGGTGAAAAGCAGGGAGGACCAGGAGCCTCAGGCGAGTAAGCTCCTCCTATGGCTAGGGCAGCTTAATTCAAACGTCTGCAATGGAAATTTTTCTGGGGTCACTGAGATCAATCTTCACTATCTAACACTTTCAGTTGCTTTCTCCAAATTCATACACCGTGGAATGCCCAAACGTATGTTTGCATGGTGTCCTCTCGGAATCCAGCTTAAGTCTGAAACATACGTGTGCTGAGAGTAGGACTTGCAACAACTTTTAGGGAAGAGGCTGTTGGAGTCCTTCATCTGATCATCCTTTCATCAGAACAAAGCGTTTCTCTGGGCCACAACTCTATCAGCCTGAACTGACCACGTGCATCACACCACTCTCATGATCTACATGGAGAAACCATCCTTTGCTGTGTTTCTAAAGCTAAATGCTTAAGGGCAGCCCTAAGACCTCTGCATTCAAGCACACTGAAGAAGGCCTTTCATGCTTGGATCTTTCGTCCAAAGACTTGGAATCGTGCGGGAGGCCCTGGTTTCCTGTAGGTGCAAGAAGAGGATGCAAAAGGCCACGTCATCCCTTTGCTAGCAATGCCATGATGACGCCTTAGCTGTAAAGTGTCCGAAACCGCTGCAGGAGAGCCTTATGCCAGACTTTGAAATAGGAAACATTCCACCGTGCACTGAGGAGACCCTCCCTGAGAGAACACAAGGTTGCTTTCGCCTTGCATGCAATTTGCTCCTATGTGGTATGGAAACCAGTAAACGTTGTAGTGAAAGGCTGTATTCTCTATACGTCCTCTATCTCAAAGACATAAGTGGGCCTGGAACAGGCATTCCCACTAGCCACACGGGAAGTTAGAGTAGATGCTCTGAAATAAACGTAGTGGAGGCAAGTCAGCTTTGGATTCAGCTTATGTGGGTGAAAGGAAGCAGCGCAGAATGCTCCATTCAAGGAATCATTGACATCGTTGCACTGGATGCTGAAACAGCACCCAATGTGTTTTCCGTGTCTGTCCTGTGTGCCTGCACTCTAAGCACCTGAGTGAAGTCTGCTGTGTGGAGCTGTCTTCAGCTGAGCAGCAGATGCTTCGCTTGTGCGGCCAATCGCATGCGGCCTTGCTGTGGAAGACTTTCTGTAAGAAAAATTCCCGCGTACAACCAATTCTTCTTGCAGTGTGATTTCAGTGTCTGTCTTGGGTGGCTGCACTCTGAGCGACTGGGCGATTTATCCTGTGTAGTACTCTCTTTTGCTGAGCGGCGGCACGCCCTCGCTTGTTTTGCCATTCAAGTGAAGCCTTGCTGAAGAAGGCCGGCTGTCAGAAGAATTCCCGCATACAACGAATTTACCTAGAAATTCTCAAAAGTGGCGTTTTCCTGCTACTTCCCGGCTGCTTCAGAGGGGCCCAGGTTGTCTGGGTGGTATGGAAGCCGGTCTCCCATGCCACAGTCTGAGCTTTGTAACCTGAGTGCCCATTTTTTAATCCCCAGGCACCATGTAAGCAACAGGTGTGTGCAAGCTTCTCCAAAGCGCGGTGGTGATGAGGCCCCAAACCTCAGAGCTGTTGTCCTGCAGAGAAGGCTCTGGGACTGTCTCAGATCATGTGGTTTCCTACTCAGCCATATTCAGAAAGGCAGCCAAACACTGCTGTGAAAATTAGAGCTTCTTGTATATACGTATACTCCCAGATATGAGAATACTGTGAAGAGGCCTTCTGCCCAGCCTCAGGGGAAGAGGCAAAGAAAGCTGCTTTCTGCACAGCATTGGAAGCACGACGGGTGGGCGTTCTGTTCAACAGGTGAAAAGCAGGGAGGACCAGGAGCCTCAGGCGAGTAAGCTCCTCCTATGGCTAGGGCAGCTTAATTCAAACGTCTGCAATGGAAATTTTTCTGGGGTCACTGAGATCAATCTTCACTATCTAACACTTTCAGTTGCTTTCTCCAAATTCATACACCGTGGAATGCCCAAACGTATGTTTGCATGGTGTCCTCTCGGAATCCAGCTTAAGTCTGAAACATACGTGTGCTGAGAGTAGGACTTGCAACAACTTTTAGGGAAGAGGCTGTTGGAGTCCTTCATCTGATCATCCTTTCATCAGAACAAAGCGTTTCTCTGGGCCACAACTCTATCAGCCTGAACTGACCACGTGCATCACACCACTCTCATGATCTACATGGAGAAACCATCCTTTGCTGTGTTTCTAAAGCTAAATGCTTAAGGGCAGCCCTAAGACCTCTGCATTCAAGCACACTGAAGAAGGCCTTTCATGCTTGGATCTTTCGTCCAAAGACTTGGAATCGTGCGGGAGGCCCTGGTTTCCTGTAGGTGCAAGAAGAGGATGCAAAAGGCCACGTCATCCCTTTGCTAGCAATGCCATGATGACGCCTTAGCTGTAAAGTGTCCGAAACCGCTGCAGGAGAGCCTTATGCCAGACTTTGAAATAGGAAACATTCCACCGTGCACTGAGGAGACCCTCCCTGAGAGAACACAAGGTTGCTTTCGCCTTGCATGCAATTTGCTCCTATGTGGTATGGAAACCAGTAAACGTTGTAGTGAAAGGCTGTATTCTCTATACGTCCTCTATCTCAAAGACATAAGTGGGCCTGGAACAGGCATTCCCACTAGCCACACGGGAAGTTAGAGTAGATGCTCTGAAATAAACGTAGTGGAGGCAAGTCAGCTTTGGATTCAGCTTATGTGGGTGAAAGGAAGCAGCGCAGAACGCTCCATTCAAGGAATCATTGACATCGTTGCACTGGATGCTGAAACAGCACCCAATGTGTTTTCCGTGTCTGTCCTGTGTGCCTGCACTCTAAGCACCTGAGTGAAGTCTGCTGTGTGGAGCTGTCTTCAGCTGAGCAGCAGATGCTTCGCTTGTGCGGCCAATCGCATGCGGCCTTGCTGTGGAAGACTTTCTGTAAGAAAAATTCCCGCGTACAACCAATTCTTCTTGCAGTGTGATTTCAGTGTCTGTCTTGGGTGGCTGCACTCTGAGCGACTGGGCGATTTATCCTGTGTAGTACTCTCTTTTGCTGAGCGGCGGCACGCCCTCGCTTGTTTTGCCATTCAAGTGAAGCCTTGCTGAAGAAGGCCGGCTGTCAGAAGAATTCCCGCATACAACGAATTTACCTAGAAATTCTCAAAAGTGGCGTTTTCCTGCTACTTCCCGGCTGCTTCAGAGGGGCCCAGGTTGTCTGGGTGGTATGGAAGCCGGTCTCCCATGCCACAGTCTGAGCTTTGTAACCTGAGTGCCCATTTTTTAATCCCCAGGCACCATGTAAGCAACAGGTGTGTGCAAGCTTCTCCAAAGCGCGGTGGTGATGAGGCCCCAAACCTCAGAGCTGTTGTCCTGCAGAGAAGGCTCTGGGACTGTCTCAGATCATGTGGTTTCCTACTCAGCCATATTCAGAAAGGCAGCCAAACACTGCTGTGAAAATTAGAGCTTCTTGTATATACGTATACTCCCAGATATGAGAATACTGTGAAGAGGCCTTCTGCCCAGCCTCAGGGGAAGAGGCAAAGAAAGCTGCTTTCTGCACAGCATTGGAAGCACGACGGGTGGGCGTTCTGTTCAACAGGTGAAAAGCAGGGAGGACCAGGAGCCTCAGGCGAGTAAGCTCCTCCTATGGCTAGGGCAGCTTAATTCAAACGTCTGCAATGGAAATTTTTTGGGGTCACTGAGATCAATCTTCACTATCTAACACTTTCAGTTGCTTTCTCCAAATTCATACACCGTGGAATGCCCAAACGTATGTTTGCATGGTGTCCTCTCGGAATCCAGCTTAAGTCTGAAACATACGTGTGCTGAGAGTAGGACTTGCAACAACTTTTAGGGAAGAGGCTGTTGGAGTCCTTCATCTGATCATCCTTTCATCAGAACAAAGCGTTTCTCTGGGCCACAACTCTATCAGCCTGAACTGACCACGTGCATCACACCACTCTCATGATCTACATGGAGAAACCATCCTTTGCTGTGTTTCTAAAGCTAAATGCTTAAGGGCAGCCCTAAGACCTCTGCATTCAAGCACACTGAAGAAGGCCTTTCATGCTTGGATCTTTCGTCCAAAGACTTGGAATCGTGCGGGAGGCCCTGGTTTCCTGTAGGTGCAAGAAGAGGATGCAAAAGGCCACGTCATCCCTTTGCTAGCAATGCCATGATGACGCCTTAGCTGTAAAGTGTCCGAAACCGCTGCAGGAGAGCCTTATGCCAGACTTTGAAATAGGAAACATTCCACCGTGCACTGAGGAGACCCTCCCTGAGAGAACACAAGGTTGCTTTCGCCTTGCATGCAATTTGCTCCTATGTGGTATGGAAACCAGTAAACGTTGTAGTGAAAGGCTGTATTCTCTATACGTCCTCTATCTCAAAGACATAAGTGGGCCTGGAACAGGCATTCCCACTAGCCACACGGGAAGTTAGAGTAGATGCTCTGAAATAAACGTAGTGGAGGCAAGTCAGCTTTGGATTCAGCTTATGTGGGTGAAAGGAAGCAGCGCAGAACGCTCCATTCAAGGAATCATTGACATCGTTGCACTGGATGCTGAAACAGCACCCAATGTGTTTTCCGTGTCTGTCCTGTGTGCCTGCACTCTAAGCACCTGAGTGAAGTCTGCTGTGTGGAGCTGTCTTCAGCTGAGCAGCAGATGCTTCGCTTGTGCGGCCAATCGCATGCGGCCTTGCTGTGGAAGACTTTCTGTAAGAAAAATTCCCGCGTACAACCAATTCTTCTTGCAGTGTGATTTCAGTGTCTGTCTTGGGTGGCTGCACTCTGAGCGACTGGGCGATTTATCCTGTGTAGTACTCTCTTTTGCTGAGCGGCGGCACGCCCTCGCTTGTTTTGCCATTCAAGTGAAGCCTTGCTGAAGAAGGCCGGCTGTCAGAAGAATTCCCGCATACAACGAATTTACCTAGAAATTCTCAAAAGTGGCGTTTTCCTGCTACTTCCCGGCTGCTTCAGAGGGGCCCAGGTTGTCTGGGTGGTATGGAAGCCGGTCTCCCATGCCACAGTCTGAGCTTTGTAACCTGAGTGCCCATTTTTTAATCCCCAGGCACCATGTAAGCAACAGGTGTGTGCAAGCTTCTCCAAAGCGCGGTGGTGATGAGGCCCCAAACCTCAGAGCTGTTGTCCTGCAGAGAAGGCTCTGGGACTGTCTCAGATCATGTGGTTTCCTACTCAGCCATATTCAGAAAGGCAGCCAAACACTGCTGTGAAAATTAGAGCTTCTTGTATATACTTATACTCCCAGATATGAGAATACTGTGAAGAGGCCTTCTGCCCAGCCTCAGGGGAAGAGGCAAAGAAAGCTGCTTTCTGCACAGCATTGGAAGCACGACGGGTGGGCGTTCTGTTCAACAGGTGAAAAGCAGGGAGGACCAGGAGCCTCAGGCGAGTAAGCTCCTCCTATGGCTAGGGCAGCTTAATTCAAACGTCTGCAATGGAAATTTTTCTGGGGTCACTGAGATCAATCTTCACTATCTAACACTTTCAGTTGCTTTCTCCAAATTCATACACCGTGGAATGCCCAAACGTATGTTTGCATGGTGTCCTCTCGGAATCCAGCTTAAGTCTGAAACATACGTGTGCTGAGAGTAGGACTTGCAACAACTTTTAGGGAAGAGGCTGTTGGAGTCCTTCATCTGATCATCCTTTCATCAGAACAAAGCGTTTCTCTGGGCCACAACTCTATCAGCCTGAACTGACCACGTGCATCACACCACTCTCATGATCTACATGGAGAAACCATCCTTTGCTGTGTTTCTAAAGCTAAATGCTTAAGGGCAGCCCTAAGACCTCTGCATTCAAGCACACTGAAGAAGGCCTTTCATGCTTGGATCTTTCGTCCAAAGACTTGGAATCGTGCGGGAGGCCCTGGTTTCCTGTAGGTGCAAGAAGAGGATGCAAAAGGCCACGTCATCCCTTTGCTAGCAATGCCATGATGACGCCTTAGCTGTAAAGTGTCCGAAACCGCTGCAGGAGAGCCTTATGCCAGACTTTGAAATAGGAAACATTCCACCGTGCACTGAGGAGACCCTCCCTGAGAGAACACAAGGTTGCTTTCGCCTTGCATGCAATTTGCTCCTATGTGGTATGGAAACCAGTAAACGTTGTAGTGAAAGGCTGTATTCTCTATACGTCCTCTATCTCAAAGACATAAGTGGGCCTGGAACAGGCATTCCCACTAGCCACACGGGAAGTTAGAGTAGATGCTCTGAAATAAACGTAGTGGAGGCAAGTCAGCTTTGGATTCAGCTTATGTGGGTGAAAGGAAGCAGCGCAGAACGCTCCATTCAAGGAATCATTGACATCGTTGCACTGGATGCTGAAACAGCACCCAATGTGTTTTCCGTGTCTGTCCTGTGTGCCTGCACTCTAAGCACCTGAGTGAAGTCTGCTGTGTGGAGCTGTCTTCAGCTGAGCAGCAGATGCTTCGCTTGTGCGGCCAATCGCATGCGGCCTTGCTGTGGAAGACTTTCTGTAAGAAAAATTCCCGCGTACAACCAATTCTTCTTGCAGTGTGATTTCAGTGTCTGTCTTGGGTGGCTGCACTCTGAGCGACTGGGCGATTTATCCTGTGTAGTACTCTCTTTTGCTGAGCGGCGGCACGCCCTCGCTTGTTTT
Organism: Manis pentadactyla; assembly: GCF_030020395.1. Taxonomy (NCBI): domain Eukaryota; kingdom Metazoa; phylum Chordata; class Mammalia; order Pholidota; family Manidae; genus Manis; species Manis pentadactyla. The sequence continues at coordinate 1,897,612 of NC_080035.1, forward strand.
GCCATTCAAGTGAAGCCTTGCTGAAGAAGGCCGGCTGTCAGAAGAATTCCCGCATACAACGAATTTACCTAGAAATTCTCAAAAGTGGCGTTTTCCTGCTACTTCCCGGCTGCTTCAGAGGGGCCCAGGTTGTCTGGGTGGTATGGAAGCCGGTCTCCCATGCCACAGTCTGAGCTTTGTAACCTGAGTGCCCATTTTTTAATCCCCAGGCACCATGTAAGCAACAGGTGTGTGCAAGCTTCTCCAAAGCGCGGTGGTGATGAGGCCCCAAACCTCAGAGCTGTTGTCCTGCAGAGAAGGCTCTGGGACTGTCTCAGATCATGTGGTTTCCTACTCAGCCATATTCAGAAAGGCAGCCAAACACTGCTGTGAAAATTAGAGCTTCTTGTATATACGTATACTCCCAGATATGAGAATACTGTGAAGAGGCCTTCTGCCCAGCCTCAGGGGAAGAGGCAAAGAAAGCTGCTTTCTGCACAGCATTGGAAGCACGACGGGTGGGCGTTCTGTTCAACAGGTGAAAAGCAGGGAGGACCAGGAGCCTCAGGCGAGTAAGCTCCTCCTATGGCTAGGGCAGCTTAATTCAAACGTCTGCAATGGAAATTTTTCTGGGGTCACTGAGATCAATCTTCACTATCTAACACTTTCAGTTGCTTTCTCCAAATTCATACACCGTGGAATGCCCAAACGTATGTTTGCATGGTGTCCTCTCGGAATCCAGCTTAAGTCTGAAACATACGTGTGCTGAGAGTAGGACTTGCAACAACTTTTAGGGAAGAGGCTGTTGGAGTCCTTCATCTGATCATCCTTTCATCAGAACAAAGCGTTTCTCTGGGCCACAACTCTATCAGCCTGAACTGACCACGTGCATCACACCACTCTCATGATCTACATGGAGAAACCATCCTTTGCTGTGTTTCTAAAGCTAAATGCTTAAGGGCAGCCCTAAGACCTCTGCATTCAAGCACACTGAAGAAGGCCTTTCATGCTTGGATCTTTCGTCCAAAGACTTGGAATCGTGCGGGAGGCCCTGGTTTCCTGTAGGTGCAAGAAGAGGATGCAAAAGGCCACGTCATCCCTTTGCTAGCAATGCCATGATGACGCCTTAGCTGTAAAGTGTCCGAAACCGCTGCAGGAGAGCCTTATGCCAGACTTTGAAATAGGAAACATTCCACCGTGCACTGAGGAGACCCTCCCTGAGAGAACACAAGGTTGCTTTCGCCTTGCATGCAATTTGCTCCTATGTGGTATGGAAACCAGTAAACGTTGTAGTGAAAGGCTGTATTCTCTATACGTCCTCTATCTCAAAGACATAAGTGGGCCTGGAACAGGCATTCCCACTAGCCACACGGGAAGTTAGAGTAGATGCTCTGAAATAAACGTAGTGGAGGCAAGTCAGCTTTGGATTCAGCTTATGTGGGTGAAAGGAAGCAGCGCAGAATGCTCCATTCAAGGAATCATTGACATCGTTGCACTGGATGCTGAAACAGCACCCAATGTGTTTTCCGTGTCTGTCCTGTGTGCCTGCACTCTAAGCACCTGAGTGAAGTCTGCTGTGTGGAGCTGTCTTCAGCTGAGCAGCAGATGCTTCGCTTGTGCGGCCAATCGCATGCGGCCTTGCTGTGGAAGACTTTCTGTAAGAAAAATTCCCGCGTACAACCAATTCTTCTTGCAGTGTGATTTCAGTGTCTGTCTTGGGTGGCTGCACTCTGAGCGACTGGGCGATTTATCCTGTGTAGTACTCTCTTTTGCTGAGCGGCGGCACGCCCTCGCTTGTTTTGCCATTCAAGTGAAGCCTTGCTGAAGAAGGCCGGCTGTCAGAAGAATTCCCGCATACAACGAATTTACCTAGAAATTCTCAAAAGTGGCGTTTTCCTGCTACTTCCCGGCTGCTTCAGAGGGGCCCAGGTTGTCTGGGTGGTATGGAAGCCGGTCTCCCATGCCACAGTCTGAGCTTTGTAACCTGAGTGCCCATTTTTTAATCCCCAGGCACCATGTAAGCAACAGGTGTGTGCAAGCTTCTCCAAAGCGCGGTGGTGATGAGGCCCCAAACCTCAGAGCTGTTGTCCTGCAGAGAAGGCTCTGGGACTGTCTCAGATCATGTGGTTTCCTACTCAGCCATATTCAGAAAGGCAGCCAAACACTGCTGTGAAAATTAGAGCTTCTTGTATATACGTATACTCCCAGATATGAGAATACTGTGAAGAGGCCTTCTGCCCAGCCTCAGGGGAAGAGGCAAAGAAAGCTGCTTTCTGCACAGCATTGGAAGCACGACGGGTGGGCGTTCTGTTCAACAGGTGAAAAGCAGGGAGGACCAGGAGCCTCAGGCGAGTAAGCTCCTCCTATGGCTAGGGCAGCTTAATTCAAACGTCTGCAATGGAAATTTTTCTGGGGTCACTGAGATCAATCTTCACTATCTAACACTTTCAGTTGCTTTCTCCAAATTCATACACCGTGGAATGCCCAAACGTATGTTTGCATGGTGTCCTCTCGGAATCCAGCTTAAGTCTGAAACATACGTGTGCTGAGAGTAGGACTTGCAACAACTTTTAGGGAAGAGGCTGTTGGAGTCCTTCATCTGATCATCCTTTCATCAGAACAAAGCGTTTCTCTGGGCCACAACTCTATCAGCCTGAACTGACCACGTGCATCACACCACTCTCATGATCTACATGGAGAAACCATCCTTTGCTGTGTTTCTAAAGCTAAATGCTTAAGGGCAGCCCTAAGACCTCTGCATTCAAGCACACTGAAGAAGGCCTTTCATGCTTGGATCTTTCGTCCAAAGACTTGGAATCGTGCGGGAGGCCCTGGTTTCCTGTAGGTGCAAGAAGAGGATGCAAAAGGCCACGTCATCCCTTTGCTAGCAATGCCATGATGACGCCTTAGCTGTAAAGTGTCCGAAACCGCTGCAGGAGAGCCTTATGCCAGACTTTGAAATAGGAAACATTCCACCGTGCACTGAGGAGACCCTCCCTGAGAGAACACAAGGTTGCTTTCGCCTTGCATGCAATTTGCTCCTATGTGGTATGGAAACCAGTAAACGTTGTAGTGAAAGGCTGTATTCTCTATACGTCCTCTATCTCAAAGACATAAGTGGGCCTGGAACAGGCATTCCCACTAGCCACACGGGAAGTTAGAGTAGATGCTCTGAAATAAACGTAGTGGAGGCAAGTCAGCTTTGGATTCAGCTTATGTGGGTGAAAGGAAGCAGCGCAGAACGCTCCATTCAAGGAATCATTGACATCGTTGCACTGGATGCTGAAACAGCACCCAATGTGTTTTCCGTGTCTGTCCTGTGTGCCTGCACTCTAAGCACCTGAGTGAAGTCTGCTGTGTGGAGCTGTCTTCAGCTGAGCAGCAGATGCTTCGCTTGTGCGGCCAATCGCATGCGGCCTTGCTGTGGAAGACTTTCTGTAAGAAAAATTCCCGCGTACAACCAATTCTTCTTGCAGTGTGATTTCAGTGTCTGTCTTGGGTGGCTGCACTCTGAGCGACTGGGCGATTTATCCTGTGTAGTACTCTCTTTTGCTGAGCGGCGGCACGCCCTCGCTTGTTTTGCCATTCAAGTGAAGCCTTGCTGAAGAAGGCCGGCTGTCAGAAGAATTCCCGCATACAACGAATTTACCTAGAAATTCTCAAAAGTGGCGTTTTCCTGCTACTTCCCGGCTGCTTCAGAGGGGCCCAGGTTGTCTGGGTGGTATGGAAGCCGGTCTCCCATGCCACAGTCTGAGCTTTGTAACCTGAGTGCCCATTTTTTAATCCCCAGGCATCATGTAAGCAACAGGTGTGTGCAAGCTTCTCCAAAGCGCGGTGGTGATGAGGCCCCAAACCTCAGAGCTGTTGTCCTGCAGAGAAGGCTCTGGGACTGTCTCAGATCATGTGGTTTCCTACTCAGCCATATTCAGAAAGGCAGCCAAACACTGCTGTGAAAATTAGAGCTTCTTGTATATACGTATACTCCCAGATATGAGAATACTGTGAAGAGGCCTTCTGCCCAGCCTCAGGGGAAGAGGCAAAGAAAGCTGCTTTCTGCACAGCATTGGAAGCACGACGGGTGGGCGTTCTGTTCAACAGGTGAAAAGCAGGGAGGACCAGGAGCCTCAGGCGAGTAAGCTCCTCCTATGGCTAGGGCAGCTTAATTCAAACGTCTGCAATGGAAATTTTTCTGGGGTCACTGAGATCAATCTTCACTATCTAACACTTTCAGTTGCTTTCTCCAAATTCATACACCGTGGAATGCCCAAACGTATGTTTGCATGGTGTCCTCTCGGAATCCAGCTTAAGTCTGAAACATACGTGTGCTGAGAGTAGGACTTGCAACAACTTTTAGGGAAGAGGCTGTTGGAGTCCTTCATCTGATCATCCTTTCATCAGAACAAAGCGTTTCTCTGGGCCACAACTCTATCAGCCTGAACTGACCACGTGCATCACACCACTCTCATGATCTACATGGAGAAACCATCCTTTGCTGTGTTTCTAAAGCTAAATGCTTAAGGGCAGCCCTAAGACCTCTGCATTCAAGCACACTGAAGAAGGCCTTTCATGCTTGGATCTTTCGTCCAAAGACTTGGAATCGTGCGGGAGGCCCTGGTTTCCTGTAGGTGCAAGAAGAGGATGCAAAAGGCCACGTCATCCCTTTGCTAGCAATGCCATGATGACGCCTTAGCTGTAAAGTGTCCGAAACCGCTGCAGGAGAGCCTTATGCCAGACTTTGAAATAGGAAACATTCCACCGTGCACTGAGGAGACCCTCCCTGAGAGAACACAAGGTTGCTTTCGCCTTGCATGCAATTTGCTCCTATGTGGTATGGAAACCAGTAAACGTTGTAGTGAAAGGCTGTATTCTCTATACGTCCTCTATCTCAAAGACATAAGTGGGCCTGGAACAGGCATTCCCACTAGCCACACGGGAAGTTAGAGTAGATGCTCTGAAATAAACGTAGTGGAGGCAAGTCAGCTTTGGATTCAGCTTATGTGGGTGAAAGGAAGCAGCGCAGAACGCTCCATTCAAGGAATCATTGACATCGTTGCACTGGATGCTGAAACAGCACCCAATGTGTTTTCCGTGTCTGTCCTGTGTGCCTGCACTCTAAGCACCTGAGTGAAGTCTGCTGTGTGGAGCTGTCTTCAGCTGAGCAGCAGATGCTTCGCTTGTGCGGCCAATCGCATGCGGCCTTGCTGTGGAAGACTTTCTGTAAGAAAAATTCCCGCGTACAACCAATTCTTCTTGCAGTGTGATTTCAGTGTCTGTCTTGGGTGGCTGCACTCTGAGCGACTGGGCGATTTATCCTGTGTAGTACTCTCTTTTGCTGAGCGGCGGCACGCCCTCGCTTGTTTTGCCATTCAAGTGAAGCCTTGCTGAAGAAGGCCGGCTGTCAGAAGAATTCCCGCATACAACGAATTTACCTAGAAATTCTCAAAAGTGGCGTTTTCCTGCTACTTCCCGGCTGCTTCAGAGGGGCCCAGGTTGTCTGGGTGGTATGGAAGCCGGTCTCCCATGCCACAGTCTGAGCTTTGTAACCTGAGTGCCCATTTTTTAATCCCCAGGCACCATGTAAGCAACAGGTGTGTGCAAGCTTCTCCAAAG